>NC_059287.1:1537500-1600000 GCF_017591435.1 Portunus trituberculatus
AATGGGAATAGGAGTGCTGGCTGCTACCTCGGGCTCTCAGACACACACACACACACACACACACACACACACACACACACACACACACACACACACACACACACATGTAGGCAGAGGTGGAGGTTAAGGGGGTATCAACGGACACTATACCTAGGAACTGGAGTTGTAGGAGCTAGAAACTTGTGATGTGTTTGTTACTGTACAGTGTTAATAAGGGAAGGAAGACTGTTACTTGCCATTTTGTGTTTTATTGTGGCATTTTCTTCTTAGTCTTTCGTGTATTCATTTTTTTTTCTTTTATTTTATTGTATGATTTTAATTGTGATTGTTATTTTTTTATCTAGTGTTAAATATTCTTGATCTGTCTGCGAATTCACTCTCTCTCTCTCTCTCTCTCTCTCTCTCTCTCTCTCTCTCTCTCTCTCTCTCTCTCTCTCTCTCTCTCTCTCTCTCTCTCTCTCTCTCTCTCTCTCTCTCTCTCTCTCTCTCTCTCTCTCTCTCTCTCTCTCTCTCTCTCCTTCTCTCTTGTGATGGACGTTTCCTCAATATCTGGCAAGTTTCTCAACACTTTTATTTATTTATTTTTTCTCAGTACTCAGTTCGTCTATTTTTGTGTCTTCTTTCATTTCCCGGCAGCCTTCATTCATTGTTTCTTTGTTTGTCTTGGTATCTTCTTTGCCTTATCTCTTCCTCCGAGTTCTTGCATCTCGTTCTCCGCCCATTCACTCCTCGTCTCTCTTTTGTCTGACTTTGCTAAGCTACTTAACTCATTGTGTTCCCATTTTTCTCCCTCTTCCTGCCTTCAGTCCAAGTTTCTTATCCTTTTCCTACACACTCTTTTCCTTTTAGACTCACTCTTTTGTGTTTAGTATCAGCTATCTGGTTGTTGTGTTGTTTTTGTGTCTATTATTATCATTATTATCTTTTATTTTTTTGTTGTGGTTATGTGTAAGTTCCCTATTTAGTGACGCAGCCTTCCTCTACTTTCAGTCTGTATGTGTTTCAGTTTTATATTTAATTTCATTTGTCTCATTCTCTCATTTGTTTACCTATGTACGTCTCAAATCTTCAGTTCAGTTTCTTATCCTTTTCCTACACATTTTCTTCGCTTTAGACTCACTTTTTTGTGTTTAGTATAAGTTATCCGGTTATTGTGTCGTTATTGTGTCTATTATCATTATTATTGTGTGTTTTTGTTGTTATTTCCACAGTCTGCTCCCTATTTAATGAAGTGACTTTCCTATACTTATATTTATTTTATACATCAGTTATAGTCTCTCATTTTATATCGGTAATTCCCTCATTTGTCTATTTATGTACGTACGTCTCACATATTCAGCTCAGTTTATTAATACCTTCTTTATCACGCGCCACACATCCCTCGCCCTTATTCCCCCCAGACTCTCCTCTTTTTAGCATTTTATTTCAGTTATCTATTCATTTATCGCGTCTACGTTTCTCTCACTTCTCCATCTCCGTTTACTAATAACATCTTTATCACCCACTGCATATCCCTTCCCGTCACTCCCTTCTCACCCTTTCACTCCCCTTCATTCCCCTTTAGTCGTCCCTTTAGTCTCCCTTCCTCGCCTGCCACTTCATCGTTCGCTGGCTTCCCGTACCCACCCACCCCTGTCTCTCTCCTCTCTCTCTCCTATTGATGTTTACGTCTTAAAAAGTATGCATGACAAATAAGCGTCTCGCAGATTGTTATGAGTAGCGAAATGTAGTCATGAGTGTGCATTATTTACTTTCCTTTGTTGTGCACTCCCTCCGTCACTCCATCCCTCCTCGCCCTCCGTCCCTCCAGCCCTCCAGTCCCGGCCAAGTGGAGAGCAAGGAAGGGCGGAGGAAAGGAGAAGAAAAATCGCTTGAAAGAATAACAAACTAAGAGAGGGGAGAGAGGGAAGGGTAGATTGAGCTGGAGGGTTCTGAGGGTTGGGTGAGGGGAGAGGGAGAGAGAGAGAGAGAGAGAGAGAGAGAGAGAGAGAGAGAGAGAGAGAGAGAGAGAGAGAGAGAAGGAAAGAAAAACTATACATTTCCACCGATTATTCCTCTCATTATTTCCACCAACCAATGCTTTCTTTCCCTCATTTTCTCTCATTTTCCCCTCATAACTCAGCACGTCCCTCACCGGCGCGCCACACACAGGACCCGCTAATGCAGACCCAAAACACCAAATTCGCAATCCAAAATACCTCCACATAATTACGTTTTCTATGAATATTATATTATTTTGACGTGTAACAGTGGAAAATGCGATTCTGTATGCATTATAGCATTAAAAGTATTGATTAGCCATTACTGACACACCTCAGCTTGGAACGTGTAGCGAGGAGGAGGAGGACGAGGAAGAGGAGGAGGAGGAGGAGGAGGAGGACGACGACGAGGAGGAGAAGTAAACATATTCACAAAGAAACTAAGTAATCAATATTAATTACCAAGAAACGTAGAGAGAGAGAGAGAGAGAGAGAGAGAGAGAGAGTGCGTAAAGAACGAATTTTTTTCATTCTCTCTCTCTCTCTCTCTCTCTCTCTCTCTCTCTCTCTCTCTCTCTCTCTCTCTCTCTCTCTCTCTCTCTCTCTCTCTCTCTCTCTCTCTCTCTCTCTCTCTCTCTCTCTCTCTCTCCATCTGTCTATCTATCTATCTATCTATCTATTTATCTCTGTATCTATCTACTCGTATTTATCTCCCGGTATCTATCCTCTCTCTCTCTCTCTCTCTCTCTCTCTCTCTCTCTCTCTCTCTCTCTCTCTCTCTCTCTCTCTCTCTCTCTCTCTCTCTCTCTCTCTCTCTCTCTCTCTCTCTCTCTCTCTCTCTCTCTCTCTCTCTCTCTCTCTCTCTCTCTCTCTCTCTCTCTCTCTCTCTCTCTCTCTCTCTCTCTCTCTCTTTCTCTCTCTCTCTCACTGCCTGGGCACCTCTGGGAGTCAGTGTCGGCGTGGTGCCTGAGGCGGGTCACGTGCCGCCACACCTGTGCTTGCCGCTATTGACAGGTGCGCCTCTCCGGTGGATTCTTACCTGAGTGATGAGAGGGAACAGAAGGCGCGGGGGATGCAGATGAAATATTGATGAGTGTCTCGCTTCACTGATGTCTTGCTTGGTTTGTAGTTTTATGTGTGTGTTTTCTTTCCTTTTTTTCTCATCTTCGTCGTCTTCGTTAATGTTATCATCATCGTCATTATTATTATTATTATTATTATTATTATTATTATTATTATTATTATTCTCGTTATCTTACAAACTTCGGTAGCTGGATGTTATGTAGTATTTTGTTGTGTATATTGTAGTCTCTCTCTCTCTCTCTCTCTCTCTCTCTCTCTCTCTCTCTCTCTCTCTCTCTCTCTCTCTCTCTCTCTCTCTCTCTCTCTCTCTCTCTCTCTCTCTCTCTCTCTCTCTCTCTCTCTCTCTCTCTCTCTCTCTCTCTCTCTCTCTCTCTCTCTCTCTCTCTCTCTCTCTCTCTCTCTCTCTCTCTCTCTCTCTCTCTCTCTCTCTCTCTCTCTCTCTCTCTCACTGATAGTTGATTTCGAACAATATCATGAAATCAAATTCGTCAGTAATAAAATAAATACATAGATACCTTTGTTACCACAACCACCACCACAACACAAAACACTCTCCTAATTTCCTTTTCTCTCTGCCATCACCTATACGTACACCATCGAGCCATAGCCAGCTCACCGATGAATGTTTGCCGGTGCTAATGAGGCAGGCCAGGTGTGACGGGTCCAGGCATCACAGTTGGCGCTATACAGGTGACGGGTACAGGTGACGTGATGCATCGCCAGCGTCACTCAATATACGTGGGTGTTCAGTGTACATTTATATGCTTTATTAGCCCTGTTAATGCACTACTATGAAAAATAATGGTTGTGTTGAAACGGCTCGTCATAGAGATCTCTGTGTTTATTGAGAGAGAGAGAGAGAGAGAGAGAGAGAGAAGCACAAATCAAATTCCTAATAAATAGTGGTGAAAGCAATTAAAAGAAAATTAAGTAAATTATATCATCATACAATGTGGAATGTTTTTATTTTAATATCTAAAATTAAAGTACTATTTGTCCACTTGCTATAATAATGTAAACAATATAAGAAAGAAGTAGAATAAAGGTTTTTATTTGCCTTCAGAAAGAAAATTCCATAACTGCATACATAATGAAACCAAAATAGTACATACCTAACCTCACCTAACCTAACCTAACTAGTACATAGATCCAGGTAAAGATTACATAAAACTAAGCAGAAAAGAAACAAACAAGATCAAGGTGAGGATTGTTCTTTTTCCAGAAAGAGATAAATTAAACGAAATTGTACAAAAATTAAGAAAAAAAACTTCATTCTCTGTTTTTAAGTCTCATATAACAGGAAATCATCAAAGACAGCTGAAAATTAATAACAAAAGGAAATTAAACAGAAACATTTTTTTCCACTTGGCAGCAGATGAGAGGGATTGTTTGTGCAGGTGGGGATCGGCGCCACTGTTGTTGGTGAGCTTCGGCGGTGCTAATGGCGCGCAATTCTGGCAGAAAGTGAACATCAAAATTGCTGATTAGGACATTTCATTATTGCATGACCTTATCAAGCGTTATTATGACGCGTGTGAATACAGTAATCTACCAACGCTGTGTTGTTACGGTAATGGCGCGGAATTATAGTTATGGCCGCACTGGGTTCTTTTTGTCTCTCTCTCTCTCTCTCTCTCTCTCTCTCTCTCTCTCTCTCTCTCTCTCTCTCTCTCTCTCTCTCTCTCTCTCTCTCTCTCTCTCTCTCTCTCTCTCTCTCTCTCTCTCTCAACTTACCATATTTCTCGGTTTTTTTTTTTATTCTTATTTATCAAAGCTTATCTTTATTTTTCTAGTGTATCCAGAACACTATACTTATAACGTCTCTGTCTCATTTCTTTATTTTTATTTATTTATTTTTGTTTTTACAATTATAAGGCACATAATCTTGTTTAAGTTTTTTTTTTTCATATTTCCAGGATCGCCATGTCTAGTTTCAGCCTTTTACAATTTCAAGAATTGGATCCGTCGTATTTCCAGCCTTTGGTTAAGTCTCTTCTTAGCTTTATTGTTGCATATTCACCATTGATCAACTCCATCTAAGCCTCTGAGCCTCAATTCCTCCTGCTCCTCGCCACCTCCTTCCTCTACTCCTCACCTCTGCCTCCTCAACATTGTCAACACTATTTTTTTCTTCTTTCCGCTGGAAGAAAAAAAATGGTTCGCTTCATACATTTATGCATAACATTAGCCGTTATGTATTGCAGGCCTGTATTAAATGTACCAAACTCTATGAAAAGTCCCAGAGCTATTTGGTTCTTTTTAATTACTGTAATTAATATTTATGTCGTGGGAAACCGCCACGTAATGAGCTTAATAAGAAAACACTTAGTTTCCTAATGTGACTCATTACGCATGCCCTTCCTCTAACTAGACCTTTTCTTTCTCTTTCCAGGTAAGATGTCGAACTTGTGTATGTGTGTCCGCCAAAAACGTGAGTGCTGTGTTTTCCTAGTGTTTTAAGTGTCCCAGACTAGTGTGCTCAGTCCTGTTGCCAGGTAGACGCGGCGCTGCAGTGTGGGTGGATCGAGGCAATAGAGGGAGGGCGTGATGGGCTGAGATAGTTAAGGTAGAGGAAAGTTATAGTAGAGTAGAGATGTAGCAGAAATAAAGCAGGACATTAGTACATCAGGGTAAGACAGGTGGATTGGGTGAGGCTCAGGAGAGTGGTATGAGTAAGGTACAGAGCTAGACAGAGGTAAATTCAGGGGAGCCAAGACAAGAGAGAGAGTTAAACCAAATGCATTCCTTTATTTAACAGTGTATTTTGTGCGTTATTGAAAAGCATTGTTGGTTCAAAATGAAAGAATTACTTTTTGTGTGTGTGTTTTGGATAAAATAAAAGAAAGTGGAATTTGCATGGAGCAGAGGAAGGGAAGGGACAGAAAGATAGAGGCAGGGTAGCAGTTGGCAGGGCACGCATGAACCCTCTGCGGACTCTTAAAGGACTTATCCGTGCCGCGTTAGGGTTGCCTGGTGAGCTGGATGTCGCCCCTAAACGGATTACACTCTGCCAAACAGGTCACACTTTTCCACGCACACTGACGCACTGCGATATATTGCTGCCTCCACTCACACACACCAGGTCACGCCTCACCCTCACACCACTCCAGGCAGGTCACGCGTCCACGTACACACTGCTGCACTGGCTGGTATATGTACACACACACACACACACACACACACACACACACACACACACACACACACACACACACACACACACACACACACACACACACACACACACACACACACACACACACACACTGACTCTGAGTACACACGGCGAAGTCTGTTACTGTCACATACAAACAGTGTGCTATATGTTACACTGTCTTATACACGTGCGCACACACACACACACACACACACACACACACACACACACACACACACACACACACACACACACACCATGACATTATACCTCTTCTTATGTACAACAGACCCCAACAAACACACACACACAACACACACACACACACACACACACACACACACACACACACACACACACACACACACACACACACACACTATTACATACCCCTCCGTTTGGTCCAGTATATTGTGGGGTGCTGAGGTGTTCTCGTTCGTCTCCCTCTCTCATTTGTTCACGTTGGCCGGACAATTTTTCCTGTTTCTAAACTCTCCCAGGCGCGACGGTTCTTTTTTCCTCTGTTGCGTCGAGGGCGTGGCGTTGGTGGGAGTGGAGGTAGTGGTGGTGGTGGTGGTGTTGGTGGCGTACTATAGCTGGCTTCAGGATATTGTGACCAGGGTGTGTAGGATATGAGCTATAGCAGTAGTAGTAGTAGTAATAGTAGTAGTAGTAGTAGTAGTAGTAGTAGTAATATCAATTAGGGAATCATATGTTACTATTTCAGTGTCTTTGGTCAAGGTACAACTACTTCCCCTTGTCTCTTTTCCTTTATTTTCGTGTTGGTTCGAGGAATATCATATTTATCATGTTTATATCGACACCTTGCCTCTTTTTATCACGGACAGTCCGGCGAGGTGTCTTTCTTTATGTGGCGGTGGAGGGGAGGCAGTAAAGACCCATGAAATTAAGGTCCTGAAGGGGGCGGCTGGAAGGTAGTTATTTTAGGCCCTTATTCCGCGTGTTGTAGGGAGGGAGTGGGCTTCAGGGATTTAAACTAGTGGCTCCTTTTTTTCTACCTTCAATATTGAGAGGCACAGTACTGGCTGACTTACTGGACTGTGGTGGGAGGGATTACCATGAATAATTTGTTCTTGCTTGATTTATTTGTTCATTGATGATTTTGTGGTTGAAAAGTTCTATTTGTAGATTTTGGGGGAATATATACTTTAATATGTCGTTTTCTTTAATAATGCAAGTTATTTTTTTTATTCTTCATTTCTACATTTTTTTTTTTTAATATATGTCTTATTTGTGGAAACGTTAAGTATTGTTTCTTTCATCGATTTTTTTTTATATTTTATTTTTATTGTATATCTTATTAGTCCAAGAGTTTAGTTTTATTTTTCATATATTTTTCTTTTTTTGTCTATATATCAAGGCACCAGTCACACACAGGGAGACCGAGAGGAGCCTTCACACACACATTTCCACCCATAACATGTATATTATATTAATTTCATACATTTTCGCCTCAAGTGACTGGACTCTCACAGCTTTGTCAATCAGGTGCACATTCTCGCCACCACGTGCACCATATTTTCCAGGGATAATAGAACAAATCATATTAGCGGAATGTTAGCATGCAGAGTACATTTCGAGGGGAGACTAGACCGTTTTTACATAATAATATTAACCTGTCAAATAGTGTGTAGGGCGTGGCGTATTGTTTATTTTTATCATAATACTCACTACACGGGGCTCACTTGTCACCCATCCATATTAAGTGTATGTAGGAAACGTAAAAGGGAAATGCAGTTTATTCTCCCTTATATTATTTAGTCTCCCAGCTTCAATTTTCGGACCGTAAGTGAATATGAGAGTACATTTGCTTCAGTGTGTTTCCGATCTGTCTTTCCCTGTCGTTTGTTAGACAACTGCTTTAAATATGACGTTGTTACATTATTATTTTGTTTTCCATTGGTGTAAGTACTTGAGTATATTAGCCATTTGATAGCTACTGTATCATCTGTGTTCTGTTTCATAAATCTTAAGACCAATAACTTCAATAAAGAAAAGGAAAGTTTAGCATTGGAAGCATAATTCGGAGCGCCAACCATATGGGAACTTTATTTATTACGTAGTTCATAAAAAGGAAAAAAGGAATCTAATAGTATGTTAGGCTTACATGTGCACACGCCAGCTTATTGGGAAAGTACAAAATTATCAGACGTGGGACATTGCTGAAAAAAAAGAACACATGTGTAACAAAATATGGGCGTATAAATACAGTATGCAGATCACATGCAAACGAGATACCGAAACCTACGGGCTTAACACTATATAGGACGTAACTATAACGTAAACACGAGCATGGCGGTTCCCTTTAAGTTCCCCCTTGCTGTCATTTCCACTCTGTACGTTTTCGTCTCCAGGCGTCACCTTCCCTTCAGAACACGACCCATTATCTTCTGGTCCTTGTCGTCGCTCCCATGTTACTGTTTAACTGATTATGCAGTTAGCAAGTTCAACACATTCTCCTCGCCCATGAAACCAATAGTTCAGTCAGTTAGGAAGTTGGGAAGTTAGTTGTACGGGGAGTTGGGTACCGCTACCTGTCCGCCCGCCTACCCGCCCTGCTTCCCTCGCGTGCGCCCTTCCTTGCCCCTTCGCCCTTACACGCCTCAGACTTCACCTCCACTGCTGCGGCCCCTCCACCACCCGTCCTCCCACCAGCCCTGCAGCTCTCTCCACTGCAGCCCTTCAACAGCCGCCCCTGCAGCCCTCCAGCGTTCCTCATCTCAAGCTCTCCTATGTCAGCATCACTCCAGTTATACATCACCACCACTTCCACCAGCTCTACATCACCCGTGTCCCCGCCGCTACCACCACCACAACCGGGGACACCATACGTACACCAACAAGTTCTTCCGCCAGGTGTCACTACTACAGTGTATCGAAGTGCCCACCTGATCACCCACAGTATTGAATATATCCCTCCCACACAGTCGTCACGGGCCAGTACGTACCTGCAGCAGTTCCCCTTAATTAAAACAGTGATCAGAGCGCGGAGCAAGAAGTGGAAAAAAAATACGAGGGCGAAAAAAAAGTGTGGATCGGGGGAAGCATTCAGACATGGGTTTAATATTTGGCTCGTCTCATCCGAGATATGAACTTGCTTCCCACGCAGCAGGACGATTCACTGCCCCAGCAAACCTACAAATCCCTGAGTAAGACTGGCCTAAACGAATGGCCAATTAAACGTGTTCGTAGGGTCCCGGCTTAGCGTTATTTTGCCCCATCCCACGTAATTACAACACTGAACTTCTACACGGGCGAGAAGTCTCGTTGGCCGGCCGTGTTCTCGCCCTTGTGAGCACCGAGACCCGGCATGCTGGCCACTAGAGGGAAAATTCAGCGTAGCCTTGTCTTGCCTCCGTGATTCATATCCTTCGTGATGTTGACCTTGTGATATCTTCTCGCAATATTTTCTGTGCTGCGAGTCCAACTGTAATCCTCTGGCGGTTTGTGTGTGTGTGTGTGTGTGTGTGTGTGTGTGTGTGTGTGTGTGTGTGTGTGTGTGTGTGTGTGTTTGTGAGCCTGTCAGAGGGCGACTCGTACAGCCACCGGGAGAGTAGTTTTTATAACAGTATCTATGACAGGGTCCGATTCTATTATAGCAGTGCTAGCGTGGCGTCCAGCAGGAATCAGTCGCCGGTGGAGTTGGGCCGTAAAGCTGTGCCGTAGTGCTCGCCTGATATCCCGGGACGCTGTTATATATTGAGCCCTTGCCATAAGTTAAAGCCCGTGGATTTGTTATAAGGATTGTACGTCCCTGCTGGAGGCGGGAGGCGGGGAGGGGACTGGATGCCTCTGATAACGTTTGATTTATATGCCAAAGTCTACTTTTTTTCCATCTCTCTCTCTCTCTCTCTCTCTCTCTCTCTCTCTCTCTCTCTCTCTCTCTCTCTCTCTCTCTCTCTCTCTCTCTCTCTCTCTCTCTCTCTCTCTCTCTCTCTCTCTCTCTCTCTCTCTCTCTCTCTCTCTCTCTCTCTCTCTCTCTCTCTCTCTCTCTCTCTCTCTCTCTCTCTCTCTCTCTCTCCGTACTAAGTTCACTTATATTTTTGCATGTGGATGCTAGTCCATAAATATTGAGCAGGTCTAATATATTTGTATATTTGCAAAGGCTGAAGCTTTTTGATAACGGCAATATTTTCGTGCAGAATATTTACGGCCAGTGACGGAAAAATGTATCAGCGCCGAAGATGCTTATGCATTTATTTCCCTCATGCATTTCCAAGTCGAGGAAAAAATGAACGCAAATCGCCTAAAATGAGAGAGAATTCGTAACCCGGTGAGGAGCCGCGAGGTGGCGTGGAACTGTGCACGCTGATAAGGGGCCCGTGCATGCTTATTTACTAGCGGGCGTCTGGCGCGGCCTGACTGCTGCTCCTGCACGCCCGCACACCCTGCACACCACACCACACCACGCCACGCCACACACACACCACACCACACCACACCACACGCCTCGCTGCACCTGAGGGTCGTTTTGCATGCACACCCCAGCTTCTCTTGCCACACCTGCTCACCACCACCACCACCACCACTACTACTTTCATCCCAGCCCTCACCACCACCATCACCACCAACTCCAACTCCAACCTCATCCTCACCCAAGCTTTCTCCTTTACCAGCACCTCCACCATCACCACCACCACCACCACCCCACCACATGTGTGTCGGTCTGAGTGTTGAAGTGGAAAAGGTTTCTGTTGTGGAGCCGCCATTATACGTGACCTTGACACACACACACACACACACACACACACACACACACACACACACACACACACACACACACACACAATTACCTTTTACCTCTTGCTTTATATGAAAAAAATACATCGCTACTCACAAATATAAATATAAAAGGAAAAAATCATTATATTTCATCCACATACACTCGTAATCTCCCAAAAGAAAGAAAAAAACACCATTAACTTTTTTCTTTCTATATATTTCGTCACCTAATATTTAAAAACCAGCTCTGTAATAAACCTCACATTTCATTTAGCTATTCAATCCACGCCATTTTATAATAGTATTCCTCTCCCTCTTTGTTCTTATCATCTCTTCATGGTGGTATTAACAGACCCCTCTTCCTTTATTATTTCTCTCTCTCTCTCTCTCTCTCTCTCTCTCTCTCTCTCTCTCTCTCTCTCTCTCTCTCTCTCTCTCTCTCTCTCTAGCGGTAACTGTGCTCCATCTGCATAATCTCCAGCCATCTGCACTCCCTTCAGGGCATATAATATTGGTTTACAGCTGCATCGCCTTCCCCACAGTCACAGTAATAGCCTATGCATTTCCTTCCTTCATCTACACTCACAGTTCATCCCCTTTTTTTCCGCAGTTCCCTTTAAAATTTGTCCCTTATTTATATTTCCCTTTTAACTCCCTTTTTCATATAGGGAATACAGGGGAGAAAGAGAGGGTTTTGTATTGATTTTCCTGTTTCTCTCTCTCCGTTTCTATCTCTCTCTCTCTCTCTCTCCCTCTCTTTCTCTCCCTCTTACCCCCCTCTCTCTCTCTCTCCTCCCTCCTCTCTGTCTCTCTCCCTCTCTCCCCGCCACGGCTCATGTTCCCCTCCCGCCCGGCGCCATATCTCATGTTCGGGTTATTGCGTCTTCTGTTTTGTGTGTGAACCTTCCTTTATTGCACATTTCTCTCACCACTTTCTTCTTCATCCTCTCCCTCTTTAGCCGTCCTTGTCTTTGATCCCACTCCTCCCCTCGCACGCTCATCTTCTTTCTCTTTCCTTTTTTTTTTTTTTTTTTTTCTTCTGGTTCTACTCCTTTTTCTCTCTTTTTATTCCTGTTGTCTATTTCTCTCTATAAGATGTGTGTGTGTGTGTGTGTGTGTGTGTGTGTGTGTTTGAGTCGTTCTCTTTCCCCCTCTCTTGTGTGTTTTCTAATTTTTTGGTCTTTTTATCATATTTTTTCTTGAGCAATGTTTTCTACACTTGACATATTTTAATTTCTACTTTAAATAACATGTCTCTCTCCTTCTCCGTCTCTGTTTCTTTATCTTTCTCTATCCCTTTATGATTTTTCAGCATCTCCTTCTCCTCTTCATTCGTCTCCCTTCCTCTTCATCTTCCTTCAGCTGACTTTAACCTTCCCTCTCTTTCCCTCCCTGTCTCTCCCTCCCTCCTCCATTTTCTCGTCAGCAATCAGTCTGTTTTACCAGTCCTCCTCCGCCGGGACCTGAAAACTCCCTCCCGTCGAGTAAGACAGGGTCGCCTCGCCTCCCCTGATCACACAAGGGCCGCGTATTGATCGGTTCCTCGCGAAATTGGGAGCCGTAACATAAATGATAATGAATCCTCAGAAATGGAGTAGACAGTTTCCGTAAAGAATGGGACAGGAGAGTGACCCTTTCCTCGTATGTGTGTGTGTGTGTGTGTGTGTGTGTGAATGTCTGAGTGTGTGTTTTGCTATTTTCATTTTCTTCCTTATTTTTTCCTACGAGTTTAAGTTTGTTTTCCTCTTTTTTATAGTGTGTGTGTGTGTGTGTGTGTGTGTGTGTGTGTGTGTGTGTGTGTGTGTGTGTGTGTGTGTGTGTGTGTGTGTGTGTGTGTGTGTGTGTCCCTGCGCGTGTCTTATTGTCTGTGTGTCTGTGAGCGTAATCGTATTCATTATTCTTGTATTTAGTATAGCAATAAATTCAGCTTCCATTAAATATTGTCACTTTATCTGCCTGTGTGGACTTAGGAATGGTAGCACGTTGTTGATGAATATTCATGTTCATACAAAATTCAGTTGTCTGTATCAAGCGAGCGTCCGAAGTCAGGTGAAGTTAATGTTGCAAAAGGAATTTATTAGTATGCTGTACATTAAATTAAATACTCTCTCTCTCTCTCTCTCTCTCTCTCTCTCTCTCTCTCTCTCTCTCTCTCTCTCTCTCTCTCTCTCTCTCTCTCTCTCTCTCTCTCTCTCTCTCTCTCTCTCTCTCTCTCTCTCTCTCTCTCTCTCTCTCTCTCTCTGTGTGTGTGTGTGTGTGTGTGTGTGTGTGTGTGTGTGTGTGTGTGTGTGTGTGTGTGTGTGTGTGTGTGTGTGTGTGTGTGTGTGTGTGTGTGTGTGTGTGTGTGTGTGTGTGTGTGTGTCTACCTTCCGTCCTTTTCCTTTTTATCTCCCTTTTGTATGTGCCTCTCGATATTCTCCTTTTTATCCCTTTGTGACTCTCTCTCTCTCTCTCTCTCTCTCTCTCTCTCTCTCTCTCTCTCTCTCTCTCTCTCTCTCTCTCTCTCTCTCTCTCTCTCTCTCTCTCTCTCTCTCTCTCTCTCTCGCACATTACCACCCTTTCCGCCTGCCTAATGGTCGCAAAAAATAGCGTTGGTGGTGCAAACTCAACTAGGCGAACCCATAATGATAATGACTGGTAATGCTAACTTGATTACTGTATGATACCTCTTTCCGCATAAAAAGAATAATGCAATACCAACTGTTTTTGTGAGGATAACTACAATGTGTGTGTGTGTGTGTGTGTGTGTGTGTGTGTGTGTGTGTGTGTGTGTTTCGTCAGTACATTATATTGATTTTTTTTACACGATTTTTCTATTTTTTTGTGTTTATTATGGTTTTATTCTTTTTTTTATGTTTTTTTCTGGGAATTGTTATAAACGTGACTATTTATTTTTTTTTTTTTTTTTTGCTGTTTTCTATATATACTTTTTTTTTTTTTTGAGCATAACTTTATTTTTTTCCCCTTCGTTGCTTTACAGTGGCATGGTGAGGGGAGAAGCAGAAGACCCTAAGACAACTAGCATTTTTTCCTCACCCACCTACCATTTCCCTCACCCATCTACCATTTCCCCTCACCACACTCACTCCACTAATTTGAGGCTCTTCTCCATCATCGTCCTTTTCCTTCCTTCCTCCATACTTTCCTTCCTATTCTCCTCTTTTTCCCTCCTTCCTCAAACATTCATTCTCTCCTCTCCTCTTTCTTTCTTTCACTTACATTCATTTTGCTTTTCTCTCCCTTCTTTGTTGCTCTTTCTTCTTTCTTTCCTGCTTACCTCCCATTTTGTCTGTCTTTCCTCCCTGCCTTCTGTTTCTCCTCTGTTCCTCTTCCTGCTTGCTTTTCCTTCCTTTCTTCTGTTTTTTTTTTTTTTTCTCTCCTGTTCTTTACATATTCTTCATGTTTCCCGTTCTTGTTTCTTCTCCCACTGCATTTGTGCGTTTTCTTCCTCTCCTATGTTTTTGGTTTCTCATTTTTTATTTATCTTTCTCTATCTTATGTCTCTCTTTGTTTCTTTTCATCTTCCTCTTTCTCCTTTTCTTCTTCTTTTTTTTTTTCTTCTTCTTCTTATATTTCTTCTTCTTCTTCTTCTTCTTCTTATATATTTTTTTCTTCTTCTTCTTGTTCTTTTCTTTTCTTTATATTTTTCCTCCTTCCACTCCTCCTTCTCTTCTTCTTCTTCATTATCAGCATCATCTTCTTCTTCTTCCTCCTCCTCCTCCTCCTCCTCCTCCTCCTCCTCCTCCTCCTCCTCCTCCTCCTCCTCCTCCTTGCTTACTACGGCAATGTTAATTTCATCTATTTACATATCGGCTTTTTGCGGGGCCGCTTTAAATCGAATGACTCAATTTGAATATTTCTTGCAGATTATTTTGTTCACCTTGCAAGACTAATTGTGTTGTTTTTTTTTATTTCATTTTATTCTTATATTCTTTTTCATTTTGTTTCTTCTAGTGTTTAGAATATTTTCAGTTTAGTGTTCTTATTTTCTTCTAGTTTAGTTTTCACTTTTAATTTAGTTCAAACATGAGTGTAAAATATTGAGTACCTTTTTTTTTTTCGTTTTCTTTCATGTTTATTTCTTCCTCCTCCTGTTCCCTCCTTCCTTTCTTCCTTTCCTTGCCTTTCTTTCTTAACCTTCCCTTTCTTGTACATACATTTTTCCCTACTCCTCCACCTCCTCCTTCTCTTCCACTTACGCACCTCTCTTGTGCTTCCCTTCTTCACATCCTTTCTAGCTGGCTTCCTCTTCCCTCTCATCCACATATCCTTTTCTCTTCCTGTCTTAATTCTTCCTACGTCTTCACTCCTTTCTCGCGGTCTCAACCTTCCCTGGGCCCTCAGCCACCTGTACCCTGGCTGACCCTAGCACATTAAGGCCTTTTGACGAGGGTGTCTAAGACCGCTCATCTGTCCCCTTATCGTCCCTTCCTTACGCCTTCATAAACACACGAGCAATATGGGAGACTCGCCCCGCCCCTCTTGACCTCCTCGTAAGAAGTGCATAAGTGTTCTTTTCCCTCTGCTTCGTCGCGGCCACTCGTTCCTTTATTGCCGAGTGTAAGGTGGACGCCGCGATGCTCTATAAAGGAGGAATGGGATGGGTGAGGAAAGAAAGGAAGGAAAGGACGGTGCTGGTGGTGGTAGTGGTGGTGGTGGTGGTGGTGGTGGTGGTGGTGGAAGGGATGATCATTATAGCAAGAAGGGATAAAGGAGGAAGGTTGATAAAGAGGGAAGAGGGACGCGTGGTGAAGTGAGACACAAAGATAAGATCTGAATGCAGTAAAGGAGTGTTATTGCAGCAGCGGAATGGAAAGTAGTGAGTTTTTGATGGTGAGGATAACTAAATATTTTTACTGATAATATTATGGAGAGGAGTTTGATAAAGAAATGAATGGATTGTCGTTACATTAATTTTGAAGTGGAATGTGTATCACTTATCTTTCTAATTTTGGTTTCAGTTTTATGTTATATATAGCTTTTTTTTTTTTCTCTCAGCTCAGTATTATTCAGTATCATTCAGTCTTTTTCTGTGTGTGTGTGTGTGTGTGTGTGTGTGTGTGTGTGTGTGTGTGTGTGTGTGTGTGTGTGTGTGTGCGTGTGGATCTGGCTATCTACCTTACATGCCTGGCTAGCACACCTCTTAATAGAATGTGTCTGAGACAACATATTAGCACACTTACAACCACATTTATGCATTGACATTAAAGAACATACTTTTGCAACTTAATATTCGTCATAATCGGTAACTTTCTCATATCCTTACCAAATCAACTCATTCATTCGCTCACTCACTTACTCACTCACTCGCTACTCACAGTCACTCACTCAATCAATCAATCAATCAATCACACTGACGCACTCACTCACTCATTCACTCTAAAGAAAACAACAAAATCACAATCAGACAAGACGCACACACTTCACTTCAACTCAATCTGGCGACCAATCACCATCACCACAACCAGCACAACCACCGCCACCATGGGAGTGAATACAACCCTAGCAGCCTGAAATCACGACAACAGGAACTGGACAGATAGAGAGACACAGAGACACGAAGACAGACGGGCACAAATCCACTGTTTACCTTCACTCCATAACTTCTATACCTCACCCCCTTCCCTCTTCCCGTGCACCATCCAGCTTAACATCCCCCTCGCCAGCAATCCCAGGCACCTCCCCGCCTCCTTCCTTACCGTTTATCTCGAGTGTCTTATATTTACCGGCACACAATATAGGCGGAGATATATTAGGAGACATATTGAGGCCAAATAATATATGAGTATTATTATCTGTGAACAGGGAGGAAACTTATGCCATAAATAAAGGACTGTTTAATTGATGGGACGGCCATGATTCTGAGAGAGAGAGAGAGAGAGAGAGAGAGAGAGAGAGAGAGAGAGAGAGAGAGAGAGACTTCTAAAATATTCTCTTAAAAGGTCGTCTATTTGGTGAGATATATAGAGGGCAAGTCGCTGGTTTGTGATATATTGGTAATGAAGTGTTTGAGTAGCAGTGTGTGTGTGTGTGTGTGTGTGTGTGTGTGTGTGTGTGTGTGTGTGTGTGTGTGGTCATGTTCCTATTTTTTTCGCCATTATATTTATTTACTTGCTTATTAAGTCGTATATTTATGTATTTGTTCGCCTGTGTGCTTGTTTGCTTACATAACAGTTTGTGCATCTATTTACCAACTCATTAACACACTTGTAATTGTTTGCGTGTTTTCTATTACACTCATAAACAAAATTAATCCATGAAATATGCGCGTAGTATTAGTAGTGGAGGTAGTGGTAACAATAGTAGTAGCAGTAGTAGTAGTAATAGTAGTAGTAGCAGCAGTAATAGTAGTAGTAGTAGTAGTAGTAATAGTAGTAGTAGTAGTAGTAGTAGTAGTAGTAGTAGTAGTAGTAGTAGTAGTAGTAGTAGTAGTAGTAGTAGTAGTAGTAGTAGTAGTAGTAGTAGTAGTAGTAGTAGTAGTAGTAATAGCAGTACTCTTTAATATATCGTTTCCTTTTAAGGGTATAACAAGAAATGATAAATGATCAAATGAAATAAATAAAAACAATAAATATAGCTGAGAGAGAGAGAGAGAGAGAGAGAGAGAGAGAGAGAGAGAGAGAGAGAGAGAGAGAGAGAGAGATGGCTCATGTTTGGGTCAGTATTTCTTACATAACTGTCCAGAGAGAAAGAAGAAAGAGACACTTGACACATCTTTACCATCAGGACGATTAGAAATGTGTGTGTGTGTGTGTGTGTGTGTGTGTGTGTGTGTGTGTGTGTGTGTGTTTGTATGTATGTGTGTGTGTGTGTTTGTGTGTGTGCTGTAGCGTGTGCGTGCGCGTGCGAGCTCTCCATGTTTACAGTATATATATAATCCTGTACACTACACATTTTACATTTTAATTTATTCACTTATTAAAAAGGCCGGGGTGTGTGTACGTTTCATTACCGCATATTCATCACACACACACACACACACACACACACACACACACACACACACACACACACACACACACACACCATCATCTCTGCACCAGTGTTCTCATTTATCTTGCCGTCACATCGTAATAAGCAGGCGGGAATGTGTTATGTGATGGTGAAGGCGAACAATACTCGGTCACATAACACTACGGAACGCTCCTCACTGCTTATCTATACGTGGTGTGTGATCTGCCAGTCCGTCATCGCGAGTAGTGGTCATTTCTCGCCATCTTGTGTCTTGGATCATGTCGAGGTAGCATTTTGTGTGTGTCTGTGTGTGATATTGGTTTGGTCTGTATCCTGAAACATTTGTATTCCGCTTATACACTTCTTTCAAAAGGCTGTAGCTGGAGTCTTAGTGGTTCCCAATGGTGTTTTGCTATGTTTATATAAAAGATTAACAAGATTATCACGTTTTGTATAGGAAAGACAATCTCGGAAATTCTACTAATTATATATATAAAGTTTAGAACGTGCTTCGGAGTGTTTCTGAATGTTAACATCAGTACTTATTCAGTAACATTTTAATCTTTCTTCACCACTGTTTTGAAAAGCCACAGAGATCATTAGTTAGGTTCTCAAGAGTTTATATTGTTAATAACGTAGAAATATCATTATGTCATTAGGAACATTAAGTAAATGCTCTTTGAAATATGCATAATTTGAACTAGAGTGTTCTGAGAGCTGAAGAGGTGCGAGCTTAAATATTTTAGAGTACCTGGCTACAATCATTGCAGTGTCAGGCCGGGCCATCAGTGCCGTAAACACTCACGCGGCACAAAGGAGTGTATGGGAAAGCTATCCATCTTATGTTAGTGTATAATAATGCTGGAATGAGTCACCCTGTTTGGTGTGTTGTGCTTGTGGTGGTGATTTTCTTCCTGGTATTATTACTACTACCGAACTAGCATGGACTTTCATGTTATTACTTTTACCACTACCACCACTTCCAACACCACCACCACTAGTACCAGCACCGCCAACGCCTCTCTAACGATCACCTGCGGCCTCATAAGCGGGAATCAAGCACAGCGTCGGGAAGGAGGCGGCGGTGAGCGGCAGCCCTCACTCGGCCAGCCATTTATCAGCGGCAACACAAAGAAATGGCGCAACACAACGCGCCGGGGAGTGGTGACGGAGATAGGGATGGACCACGACTCCCCCTTCCCCTCCCATCCCGCCTTCCCATCCTCCCTTTCCTCTGACCCGAGTTTAATCAAACGACCTCATATTTTCCCCTCACTGACCGAGATGAGGGGTGAGGGGCAGGAGAAGAGGGGAGAGGAGGGGCAGACAGAGAGGTCCTCCCCTTTAGTTATTTCAGGTAACCAAGACTTGACCTGGGAGGAAAATTGGGAGATGTGGATGGAGGGAAGGAAGGAGAGGAAGAGGGAAGGTCTTTGAGATTGATGGAGTGTGTTGTGGCGGGTCCCGGGAGGCCGAGTGGAGGTGGATGGGTGGAGGCTGCGGAGGACAAAGGAGGAAGGAAGGAAAGAGGAAGCGGAGAGATTTATGCATTACGCTGTAGCTTCCTTTCGACAAGTGAGGTAACTGGAAACATGTCGATATATCACTGCCGGGAGAAACGAAAAGCCAGGCGGTGTAAGACTCGGAGCTTTGTGATGTGGAGAGAGCGACGGCAAAGCGTGGGTCTGAAAAGTAGTACCGTATTTGTTTGAGCACGAATAAATTGCCTACAGACGTACACTAACCTCAGTAAAGGACCGGGAGTTCAAAGACTACGCTACGAAGTACTGAATGAAAAGAGCATTTGTCAGTTATTTGGAATAGTTGAGGGAGATCATTCATAAGTGTGCGTATAATGTTTCTTACTGGTATTGTCGCTAAGAAAGACCGAAAGCTCAAAGGAAAATTGCACCACTCGACATTATTTAAGCGCATTTGTGGCATTAGTGAGGTGCAAGTAGCTCTAGAGTGAAGCATTGGATTGTGACTATCGTGTTCGTAGCTTCAGAAAATGAACTGAAGGCATTGCTACCACCTAAAACTTAAATCATAACGCATTATTTTTAAGCGTATCTTCTTTTTTTTATCCTACGAAAAGTTAATAAAGGAAATATCACAGTTTATATATACGTCGAATTTTGCTTTTCGAAAATTAAACTCTGGATCATCAGAAGAACATTAAAATAGAAACATAACAAGCAACTTTACTTTAATTTTGAATGACGAAGAGTTACTGAAAGAAATGCCATAGAATGCGCATCGAATATGTAGCCTCAGTAGAATACCCCAAACCAAAAACTAGGACTTTAAACTAAAATCATAACACACGACGCTGTTAGAGTACCGAATAGAATAGCAAATCAAGAGCAATAGCGAGTGTGAGCTAAGATTAGACACCAGTGGGAGTGCGAGGGACAGAGGTAATGACAAGGTGAGTGATCCCAGGTGTGAGTAAGGCAGTATAGATCCAGAGTACACACAGAGTAGCATAATCAATCACTACACTGCACACTTACAGCTGTTACTTGTGTGCGGAAGCGTATGAAAGTGACCGGCGTAATATTACGTCCCGAATAGCTGTGTGTGTGTGTGTATATGTGTGTGTGTGTGTGTGTGCGTGTGTGCGTGTGTGTGTGTGTGTGTGTGTGTGTGTGTGTGTGTGTGTGTGTGTGTGTGTGTGTGTGTGTGTGTCGGGGTACATAAAAGAAGGAGGGCTGCTCATGTATTCATCAAAAAGAAGTAAGTGTGTTTGTGGGAAGAGAAGGAAGAGGAGGAGTAGGAGGAGGAAGTGAGGTGGAGGAGTGAAGGAGGGAAGGAGAGCGTGGCCTTGGTGAAGGAAAAGTGGAAGAGTGCGGCACCTCCACCAAAGGAAACTCGTTGGGGAAAGTTGGGAAAGGAGTGCGAGGCTGATGTGTTTGTAGGTCTTCCTGGAGAGAGAGAGAGAGAGAGAGAGAGAGAGAGAGAGAGAGAGAGAGAGAGAGAGAGAGAGGCGAGGAGGGGGCCCAGGACTAGAAAGCGTAAACATAACCAGAAGGGAATGTTTGGGTAGAGTCAGAGGGAATGGTAGAAAAATGACAGACCAGGGAACTGTTACAGAGAAGTGTAAATGAAACACTGGGCACTGGAGTCATGGTGTGCTTGAAAAGTGAGTACGTGACACACAGCGACGGAGCGGAAAGCGTCTCAACCAAGCCATAGGAGTACGTAGAAGAGGAACGGAACTAATAAAGAGAATGATAATTACGAAGAGAATGACGGTAATAGAGACGGAAATGATACTTGAGATCAAAGTTATAGTGACGAGAAACATAATCACATTAGCGAAGAAAAAAAAAGGATGTTATTGTAGAAAAAAATTGACAACAATGATATGCAATGGGAAGCCAAGTGACACAGTGAAGAAGTATATGTGAGTATCAATTGGTGCCATATCAGTGACTTAAATAATATAATTTGTTTTAAGGTAGAATGGCACAGAAAGTGACGTAAATGCCAAAGGAGTTTAGTGGAAATACGGGAAGGAGTGCCATTAGCTGATATACGAATGCCAGGAGAGTTAAATGAAAGTGCCAAAGAATCAAAAGTGGCAGAGATGCTATAGCGCAAGGCACCTAGATCTGGCAGGCGTGGCGTCGCGGCAGGGCGGGGACAGGACAGTGCCACGCCAGGTGTATAAACGGATGAAAGTCTTTACCAGTGGGCCAAATAATTGCACCGGTTGTTGACTATAAAACATAAATTCCAAATTTCGCTTAATTGAATCAGCGCGTTCAATATACATGATTTGCCTTGGTGCGTATTGGAACATGTTTAAATTACAGTGACATATTCAGCCGCGCACATTGTCATCATATTAGTCACGTTATATTATATTACAAAGAATTAAGCCGTATTATATTTCACGCGTATATATCTCGCCGCGTATAATCAACAACGACCCGCCGCCTGCAAAATGGTCCAATGAAACCCTACACGGAATCCGCTCTTGCTACGACATCACCACCGCCACCGCCACTATGCTCAATATTCAGAAACGCCTTCCCCTCTCACTACGACAATGTTTCAAGACCACAGAGACAACTAACCGGGTTTTCAAGACAATTTCTCCTTTTAACAAACTAACTAGAAATCTTGCCAGTCCATCACCAGAATCATAAAAAAAACTCTTAAAAACACGAGTATCTTCAACTGGAGCCTTTGGTAAGCAGTGATGGTGAGAGAGCAAAGCGTTTAAGAATACGGGGTTATATCGCTCCATGTGTTCCTGTACGTCATGGACACTCGCACCAACACGCACACGGACACTCACAAGGCTCCACAAACACATGTACATCATTACTTATTTTACACGCCACAGACACGACTACGTACATTCATTCATACATTCACGTACATTTCACGGACACTTACACTCAACACGGGAGCTTTCACGGACATTTGTATACTTTACTTAAACAAACACAGCACGTACGTACATATACACACGCACGGACCTACATGGACGCTTGTATACCCTCACTACACACATCAGCACGCTACGCACGGACAATGAACATACCACGGACGTCACATTTTTAAACCACAAATTTACAGGATTACACACTCACACCCACCACGAACCTGTCACTGTTACATCCACCACAATCACGTACACTTACTTCAATTCAAGCACCTACCACGAGCACTTAGTCCCACCACAGTCCTCTTTCATGAACACAATCACGAACAGACGTCTCACTCTCACTACGGACCACACCCCGCCACGGACACTTCCACGGGCGGTATCTCTCTCAGATTTGGCTGCTTACAAGGGTGCTTTTGTTGTGTATGTATTTGTGGGGTTATGCATATGCTAATGCAATACACGAACGAAATGCAGAAAGGAGGAAAAGAAGTGAAATTGAAGGGGGGTCGGGGCTGGGACGGTGGTGAGGGTTTGGGGGGAAGATGGGGGTGGGTGGAGGGGTTGTTGGTATCGGGGAGGGATGTGTGAGTAAAATGTTATGTGCACATGTACCTGTAAGGGGACAAAGGGTATTTTTACAGAGGTACACATGAGGGTATGAAATGGCTGTGTGTGTGTGTGTGTGTGTGTGTGTGTGTGTGTGTGTGTGTGTGTGTGTGTGTGTGTGTGTGTGAGTGTGTCTACCATCCGTCCTTTTTTCCCTTTTGTCTCCCTTTTGTATATGCCTCTCGATATTCTCCCTTTTATCCCTTTGTGACTCTCTCTCTCTCTCTCTCTCTCTCTCTCTCTCTCTCTCTCTCTCTCTCTCTCTCTCTCTCTCTCTCTCTCTCTCTCTCTCTCTCTCTCTCTCTCTCTCTCTCTCTCTCTCTCTCTCTCTCTCTCTCTCTCTCTCTCTCCCTACTATTGGAGTTTCGCGGTTCACTGAGAATCACTTTTTTTTTTCTTTTCTTATCGATCTGTTCCTTATTGTCCTGACACTCCCCCTCGGCACACCTGTTTACTGACCCCCTCCTCCTTCCCCTCTCCCACGTCCTTCCCCTCATTCTTTTTTTCTACCTCTACTTCCTACTGTACTGTCTCCTTTTGTTCACTTTTCTTCTAGCCTAGATTTATAATTTTTTACATTTTTTTTGTTAATTTTTGTTTTTAGTGTCCTAACTTTATCTCTCGTTTCTTGTTCAGTTTTTTTTTCCTTTTCCTTTTTATTTCATCATCCTCCTCTTGTATTTCTTCTCATCTTTTATTTTGTATCGTATTTCCACTATCTCCTCTTCCTCTTCCTCCTCTTCGTCTACCATGTTTTTCCACCTCTTTCTTCTCTATCTATATTTCTATCTTCTTTCCCTCTTCCACATCCTCTTCCTCCACCACCAACACCACCATCTCGTCCTCCTTCCTTCTCCTCCTCTCTCCTGCTCTTCCACTCACCAATGCAGGGAAGGAAAGGAATGAGGGAAGTGATATATCAAATTGTAACTGCTTAGTGGGTAATTCCTCCATCTCATCCACCTATTTATTCATATCCTCCTTTTCCTCCACATCCAGCTTCCATCTCACCCTTACACCAAAGATAAGGTAAAGGGAACGAAGGAAATGGGCAAAAATAAGACATAATGTGTGTTTTTTTTTTTTTTTTTTTGAGGTAGGTTGTAACTTGACACCATCCATTTCCTCGTCTTCCTCAGTTTCTTTTAGTCACCAAAGGAAAGGAATAGATGGAAAATGGAAGGAAAATGATGCTTGTGTGGCTTCTGTGTTGAAATGTTCTGTTTTGTAGGCAGTAATCGGATCTCTCTCTCTCTCTCTCTCTCTCTCTCTCTCTCTCTCTCTCTCTCTCTCTCTCTCTCTCTCTCTCTCTCTCTCTCTCTCTCTCTCTCTCTCTCTCTCTCTCTCTCTCTCTCTCTCTCTCTCTCTCTCTCTCTCTCTCTCTCTCTCTCCTTATCCTTTTCCTTCATCAGGTAAAAAGAGAACGAAGGAAATTGAGAGAAATATAAGGAAGGAAAGGCAAGGAGTATATACATGAAAAGTCATAATGTTTTTGGGGTAATAAGTCCATATCTAGTCTATTTGCACGTCCTTCTCCTTTTCCTCCTCCTCCTCCTTCTCCTCCTCTTCCTCCTCTGCCTGTACGTACCCAGAAGAAATAGGAGTAAAGGAAAATGATGTGAATTTTATGTTTCATTTCGTGGTCACTAACACTTAGGATACGATAAATAACTGATAGGAAGAGAAAGAAAAACTCTGTGTGTGTGTGTGTGTGTGTGTGTGTGTGTGTGTGTGTGTGTGTGTGGACCCCGCTAACTCCACGCGCCTGTTCGTTATTGGTGGTTGCGGATAATGATTCTTCCACCTCGCTAAGTGAAGGTATAATGGTCGGCGGCAATGTCCGGGACAATATAGCACGTGTATTGATTCCCCCTGCCATGACAGAGCGCGCCACGTGCTGCTAATGACGCCGGTGATGAAGGCATGACAGTAATGAATGGGTGTGTCTCTTACGCTGGCTTTACTCTCCTTTTTTTCTCTCTAGGTCCCTTCACTCTTCCTTTCCGCCATTCCTATGAGGGCACTTTCCCGCCTGCTCACCCACTCGTGACTCCGTTCAAAAATTCAATCATGCAAAGCTGTTTTATTGGCTCTACGGGAGTGCCAGGTCTGCAAGTGACAGCAGCGCGTCAATATTCACCAGATTACTCGGAATGAAGCGAAATATCATTATGCCAATACCAGAACGCGACGCACACACACACACACACACACACACACACACACACACACACACACACACACACACACACACACACACACACACACACACACACACACACACACAAAGAGAGAATGAGAGACTGTGAAAGGTAGAAACACACACACACACACACACACACACACATCAACATATCATCGACATGCTATTTTCGCCGGTAATACACTGTGTTTGTTAATTAGGTTAGCGATAAGTGAGATTAGAATTAACATACTTTTCCCCCCACCCATGTCACGTCATTTATTTCACACGTTTATTACTCGACTGAGATTGTGGTGGTGATAGTGGTGGTGGTGGTGGTGGTGGCGGCGCTGGGTTCCCGGGTGTTTAGTGCGGGAAGGGGATCGAAGGCAGCGTAATGAGGTATTTGTTCTGAGGTGTTGGCGTGTCGAGGGTCGCCAGGAGGGGCCGAGTGTCGCGGAGTGTGCCTGGCCCGGGGTGAGGTGAGTGAGTGACTGCTTCTGCATTGATCGCTAATGTGTGGGAGTTGAGTCAGGTTTCGGCGGGGAGAGAAGGCGCTTTGTGGGAGAGAGAGAGAGAGAGAGAGAGAGAGAGAGAGAGAGAGAGAGAGAGAGAGAGAGAGAGAGAGAGAGAAAGAGTGTGAGTCTGTGTGTGTGTGTGTGTGTGTGTGTGTGTGTGTGTGTGTGTGTGGGGAGCAGGAGAGGAAAGTGAACATCTCCTTTTTTCCATGACCCAAACGGCCTCAGACTAACCCAACAATAAGTGCAGGTCTGCCCCCAAAGTTGCAGGAACTTGGAGTAGGCACACTGACGTCACCCCGCGAGCAGGTCAGATGTACGATGCTGCTTCCCTCACCCTTACCCTGTACCTGCCAACTATCCCCATGCCCCCTTCTAACTTCCCCATGGCGCTCCCTTCCCTCCCCCATCCTCTCTTAAGCCGCCGCCACACCTGAGCTGCAATAACACAATAGCACCTGTAGTTATGGGTTCCGGGGGACTCACAAAGCCGCGTCCTCTGTGCCGAAGCAGAACTAATAGGGGAAGTATTTACGCGTCTAATCCTCCACATAATTGTAATGGCCAATATTGACTATACCTCGCTCGCCAAGCCACATTTTTGAGCACTATTACCACCCCAGCTAATGTTGCCAGTGCTTGCTTGGATAACTGAGCCAATGTACCTCGGCCAAATGTGCAATTATCGTCAAGCGTAGAAATTTCGTAGCGAGTGGCGCTGTAATGGCGTGTAGGTGGCGTGCGTGGAGGGCGTGGCGGGAGCAGGGCAGGTGTGGGGCGGTAGTCTGGCCGTGTAATTTGTTAATGACTTTTTTGAAGGTGGTCGTTAGAGTTGGAGGTTGTTATTGCCACTCTAGGCGACTGTACCTGAGGCACTCCATTGTTTGTTATTGCCACTCCTCCCGCTCTTCTCACGCCGCTTGAGTCATGAGTACTCCCGCAGGACGCTCTCAGGAAGCCTCTCCACTTAACACGTGGCTGCAGTGGTGTACAGAGACCCAAGTTGTGCGTGTCTTGCCGTCATGGAGAAGTAATCCAGAGTGTCGAGGTGATCTTCATGGAACCAGGAAAACAAGGCATTAAGAAACATGTAGATATTAATGACCTTTACTTATGGTGACGTCGTACACTTATGTTTAACGTGTTACATGAAAAGTAATCGAAAGTGTAAAATAATAATTATAAAAAAAAATCACGGTAAGATAACATTAAATCCGCTAGGAAACATTTGTACTGTCTTTTAATCTGAATGTACTATTTGTATTTATTTTGTTGAATATCTCAAACTTCTCTCTTTCATTTTCTTATTTCTAGAGAAGAAACACACCAAACACGATAAGGACAACATTTAAAAGCAAATAAAAAACAGAAAGACATCAAGGATAGAAGCTTTAAACGTGAGGAAAAGACACAAATACCATCACTATATCACCACGATAATTTTACTTGTTGATGTGGGTCTCGGACACTCTCTTGTTTCCCCCTGGGACACACAGCAAGGACCCCCAAAGCTGCACCAGAAAGCGACCCTAACCAACTGTTGAGACACCGCGCTTGACGGGTCGTTTTCCTCCCGGCGTGCACCTCATCGTTCTCTCTCACCTGTAGGCGTGTCCCTCCCTCCCTCCTCCCAGATGCGGGTTTGCTCGGCGCTGCCCGGCTTGCTGACAACTTCACTAAGTCACGAGCTATCAACTATCGACACTCCGGTTCATTGTTTTTCATGGCAAAGTTGCGTAATGGCAAGGACGAGGGGCGGTAAGGCTGGCGGCCGCGGGAGGTTGTGTGGATGTGTGCGCGGCCTGTCCATGTTGTCTGAGAGCGGCCAATCAATATATCGACATTCCCTACGTATCCCAATTGTTTGATCCATATGGCGCTGTGCAGATGCGGCTAATTGTTAATGTATGTACATTTATATGTCAGGCGAGAATTATGTGCAATAGCAGAACAGATGTTGTGAAGCATTTCGGGCAGGTGTTTCCCAATAGGGGTGCAGCGAGCGGGCACCTAGAGGAGGGAAAGACAGGTGTAACAAGGGGTTCTGTTTATTATAAAGTGGCGGAGGTGATGGCTGCTAGGAACATATCTTATCGCATATTGATCAAGATGTGTGGGCGTGCGACGCGCGTCTGCACCTGCCGCCCCCGTGGCCTGGCCTGCAGCTCACTTTGCCATTGCACGATCAATGAATTGTTTCGTCATTGGTATTGCATGAGTCACACGACCTGAGAGAATGTCTCGTCGATAATAACGACGAGCGCCACAACACACCTCTGGCAGGCCCAAGGAGCAGCCGCCATCTTAGCTCACCTGTTGCTTACGTGGAACTTGCTCAGCCAATCATCATGTAGCTCTCTGCTCCCGCCGCTCGACCAATTGGCGTCAGTCAGTGGGCCTGCAGACTCCTAACGCGCCTGCTGATTGGCCACGGTGGCTCATTCTTTTTTGTTTACAGTGCTCTGATCCATTAGTTTTTGTGAAAATTCGTGAAACAGGTTTGTTTGTTGGCCCATAGAGGCCATTGAGTGCCGGCGGGAAGCGAAGTGGTGATAGCGGCGCCCAGGTGAAGGGAGAGCGGCGGGGCAAAGATGGAGACGAGGGAGCCGCCAGCCAGCTGTTGGTGAGTGTGGCCGCTACCGCCGCCTTCCCTCCACGCAGATGAGCCATTTTGCAACAATTAACGACCTCACACTGATAACTAATGAGGTTTTAAAGGCGGGCGGCCTGGATGCACACAGTGTCGACCCGTGTGCGTGTGTACTCCTAAGGGTGTGTGTGCGTGTATGTGTGACCGCCCATCTGACCTTCGCCGGCTGCCTCCCCGCCTCCCTGATGACGGATCTCTATTGGTACTTATGGATGACACATACTGTACACACACACACACACACACACACACACACACACACACACACACACACACACACACACACACACACACAAATACACACACTCACAAACACACACACATGAAATATTTACAACACGGCGTGGGGCAAAGTGTGTCAGTGTGTGGATGCGTGCAAGGAAGCGTAAGGGAGTGAGGCGACATACAGTGAATCCCCTGACACTCTAGCTGTGTTAGGCGTGAGGTGTGACCCCGCCCGCGTTAGCATGTCGAGCAGGAACACGCCCGCAAGGAGATCCCACCCGTGTTGTCCTTCTCGCCGCCTTGTTTCTGTAATGCGGCAGGAGTTAGAGTGTCGTTTCTAGCTTGCAAGGCTTCGTGTGTTGATCATCTTGCACGTCTTGTTCCCCGTCATCTTAGTCAGCGGTCGATGTTATGTATATGCATGCCTTGTCACCTGCCACTTCCCCTCACCTGTTTGACCTGATGTATTTACCTGGCGGCTCACGGCTTACCTGCCATATGGAGCCGCCGTCACACATGAGTTTACCTGCGATGCTGAAGGAAAAATACGATCTAGAGATTTTTTTTTTTTATTTCTCTTACGTTTCTATGTGTGAGAAAGAATTTCGGATATTTTTTCTGCTTTCTCGACATAGTAACCATAGTTCTTATTTTATCATCGTAATGTTGCTATCGTTAACTTGTGACTTTTGTTTTCAATCTTATGGTTTTGCTTCTCATCTTCCCTTTGATTTTTTCTCGTGGTTATCCTGCTCTTGCCACGATGTTCCTTCTCTTCTCATTACTCGTCTCAACGCGTCGTTATACTGTTCGTCTTACCGCATTACATACCTTCTGAATGGCCTGTGTGTGTGTGTGTGTGTGTGTGTGTGTGTGTGTGTGTTGCAGTGTGCGTAGTGTACTGTGTATTTTTGTGTTTCTTTAACTTTCCTCTCGTCATAACAATATTAACATCACCACCTCTCTTTTCTCTTGATAATTTTCTCTTATCCTCACACCTAAGCCCATGACAGTCACTGACGAAGGAGAACCATGACCTAAGCGGCCAGGAACAGCGGCTTTAGGCGAGTGCAGACGAATCATTGAATCAGCGGCGGGCGATCGATATTTCACCCACATATTCCTTCAGTGCCTTGTAAGAAATGGCGTTTCGTGTCGCGGACTTGCAGCACTCAGCACTTTCCTTCCCATAGAGGCAGGGGAGTATTAAAGGGAGGCACGCCGCTGTGAATGGCTCTGAGAGGACCCGACACGCCACCCATCTTGAAAACAGCCACGCTTTGGAACCCTCGTGGAATTTTCTTTTAACAGTGTTCTCGATTTTCTTCTTTTTCTACTCCTTTACAGATATTTTTAAGCTTGCCATGTCTTATTTACTTTATTTTCTTACTTGTCAGTATTTAAAGTGTTGTTATTACTCTAAATTTCCAACTATAGTGGTTCAGTGATGTTATTTTCATTTATTTATCTATTTTTTTTTTTTGTGTGTGTTTAGTGGTGTTACATTTATTCATTTATTTTCTTTTTTTGTCGTGAGATTTTATGCAAGGTAGGCGACATGTGACTGCACTTTTTTTCTTTATTTTTTGGCGCTAATAATTGGAATGGGCCAGTGACTTCAAACATTATTGCAACTTATGAAAAAATTTATCTTCGTTGTGTGGATGGTCGGGCGGACATTGTGTAGCCGCGGGGCACGAGGCAAACATTTATTAGTTTTGGGGCTACAACATCGACGGCGGCCAGGCGGGGTACTGAAAGTGCGAGAGAGAGAGAGAGAGAGAGAGAGAGAGAGAGAGAGAGAGAGAGAGAGAGAGAGATGCCTGTTTGTCTATATATGTCTGTGTATTTATTCACTAACATCATACAACTCTTCACAAACGTTCCTGTGATCTCTTCCCTAAGTTTACTACTTCAATATGTGTGTGCGTGTGTGTGTGTGTGTGTGTGTGTGTGTGTGTGTGTGTGTGTGTGTGTGTGTGTGTGTGTGTGTGTGTGTGTGTTTACCTAGCTACCCAAAACCTAACCAGTATATGCATGACCTTGTTTCCATATCTACCTGCCTCTACTCCACCTTACGTGTGTGTGTCTGTTTGTCTCTTATCTCCACAAATGCTCCAAGAAACACCACAACAAATACCTCACACATCCTTTTCACTCTAAGCTTCTCCAGTAACCGCTAGAGAGAACCAGTAATAAAAGAGTTATACAAAGAGACTGCGCCTACATTCCTTCCGCGAAAACTTGAGGCAAGCTTAACTTTGGCCTTCCCTGCAGCCTTCCCTGATGGTGAAATCTGGGCAAGTGAGACAGGACCGGACAGCTCTTATCTGGCACAACCTCCGCGGCCCTCAGGCGTGCACGGATGTATAAAACGCATTTCCAGCAATATATATCGGGGAACACTAATATATTCTGCTCGGACGCTGCCTTAAGTTGTATTGGATGACAGTGTTCTTGTTGTCTTCTCTTCTGCTGCTGTTGTTTTTCTGTCTTTCTGTCTTTGCCTCTCTGGATTTGTGTTTTCATAGGTAAGCTTTCGTTGAGGGTAGGGTGAGTGTTTATAAAGGAAAATGCTTGTGTTGTTAGGTATTTTAAGGTCTGTTTTAACCCCTTCAATACTGTGACACATTTTTACTTGAGATTTGTGTACGATTAGAACATTTTATTGAGGTCAACAGATTAATGGCTACAGTCTTCATTACTTTAAACCCCACATGAGTTTCTGAAGCTGTACAGAATCACCCAATAGTAAGCAGAATGAATATGGAACGCGTCTGGTACCACTAACTCCTTCGTGAGATCATTAAAAAAAAAAAAGAGTAAGGGAAGATGCAAAAACCAATTAGCCGTACATATAAGGCAATTTCTGTGAAAAATATACCTACCTATGTTTACATACTCTCATTCACAAATTTGTCGTATGTTTCAAAGTTCCGTTTCAGGACCAACAAACATAAAAATCTGCTCATCTGTCTTCGTTTCTATATGTGTAAATGTAAGACCACGAGCATACGCGTCTCTCATATTGATCTCTCTTTCAGCACAGTTTGAACTATTATGGTGAAAGTTTGGCAGTAATTTGTGTTCCTGGGTATGTGTCAGAGAAGACTTGTGTATGAATGGCTGGTGTTCTATAGCCGGTATACTTTGGCCTAGTGTAGAGAGAGTTTATGTTGAAAGATATTGTTCTTTTTGACATGGCAAAGAGAAAAGGGACATGAAGGGGAAGGAGGAAAAAATTGATGTGACCAGAACAAGAAGAGACAGTCAGGTGGAAAGGAAAGGAAAAAGAAAGGAAGGAAGAAACCAATGGCAAAAAGAAAAGGAAGACGAAAAGGAAGGGTGAAGAAAATGATTTGACCAGAATAAGAAGAGACGGTCAAGTTGAAAGGAGAACTCAAAGAAAGGAAGGAAGAAACAGTAAGGAAAAACTGGAAGTAATATACCCATTAAGAATTTAGAAGCATCCATAGCAACATTCCTTCCGGGGACTTAAGTATCTATAATGTAAATTATCATAGGGAAGTGGAGTGTCACGAAATGCGGGACAACTACGGTGATGATGAAACAAAAGAAAGGAAAGAGAGAATATTAGGCGATGAATGAGAGAGATAAGTGGGGGTTTTGGGAGGTAGAATTTCCTTATCTATAATCTACACCATAATACAAAAGTGAGTAATAAAAAGTGAGGTAAAATCAACACCAGAACACAAGAAAAAAAAAAAGAGAATATTAGTCGATGAATAGGAGAAATAAGCGGAGTTTCAGAGAGTAGGAGTTGCATATATATAATTCAAGTCTATAATACTAAAGTGAGTAATAAAAATTTAGGTAAAATAAACACCAGACAACAACTATGAAGATAATTAAACAAAGGAAGGAAAAGAGAGAATATTAGTCGATGAAGGGAAGAGATAAGCGGGAATTTCGTGAAGGAGGGAGAATAGGAAGTGCATATATATAACCCTATACTCTAATACGAATGTCAGTTATAAAAAAAAGTGAAGTAAAATCAGCACCAGGCAACAACTATGATGATGAAGAAACTAAAGAAAGAAAAGATAGAATATTAGTTCATGAAGGAAAGAGATAAGTTAGGGGCCGCCGTGGTACAGTGGAACCATGCGTGCTTTGGGGTCCGAGTGTAGGTTGGGCTTTCTCACTCGGGACAACGGTTTCCTAGCGGGTGGGGTTTGAGATGAGATACCACAAAATGTACCTCCTTTAGCCCATAAATTCCCGTGAAAAGCCCACATGATATAAATAAAAAAAAAAAAAAGTGGAGGTCTCGTGTGGGGAGGGGGAGGTAGATCGTGCATAATGTATAATTCTACACTATAAAACGAGAGTGAGTTATAAAAAAAGTGAAGTAAAATCAACACTAGACAACAACTATGGTGATTATAAAGTGTTGGACATACAAGGAAACAATAAATGGTAAGTAGAGTAATGTAAGTAAACAATAAAAGCTGAACTAATGTAAAAAAAAAAAGAAAGGTGAAAAATCTATAAACTACTGACAAATGTGATGATTATAACACAAAAGAAGAAATATAATGCTCGGAGACACAGAGAAGCAACAAGCGAGCTATACTGTACTATAACTTAACTCCTTCAGTACTGGAATGCATATTTTACCTTAAGATTTGGGTATGATTAGATTATTTTATTTACATTAAAGGGTGTATGGATTTCAGAAGATTAATGGCCGGAGTACTCACTGTTTCAATCCCACAGGTAAATTCTGGAACTCCTTGCCTGCTTTTATATTTCCATCTTCCTACGACTTAACTTCTTTTAAGAGAGAGATGTCTTGATCCCTGAATTTTGATTAATTCTTTTGATTCTTTTATGAAGACTACAATTCAAGTGAGCCTTTTTTTTTCTCTAATATTTTTTTTTTGTCCTTGGTAGTTCTCCCTCTTACATAAAAAAAAAAAAACATGAATTTCTGAAGCTGTATAAAATTACCAAATAGAAAGCAAGATAATATAAAAAAAAAGCGCAATGGTACTGAAGTGGTTAGATATCCATAAAGGCTGATAGAGACAACAAAAAGCAGAACAGATACAACTATGATAAGACAAAATAAAATACTGTCGGGGGAGGCGTGGAGGCAATAAGTATAGTGCGTGGGAGAAGAGCAGGTAGAGTAGAGACGGGGGGGGGGGGGGGGGGTTGGGCATGGGGAGGACACTTAGCCCCCAATAATGCTGGAATGCTATGCGACGGAAATTGAGAGATATTTTTCGGGCCTCGCTCATCGGCCTATTCAGCTGAAGGGTTCATTTCCCGTGGCGAGCGATCCTTGACTACTGCATGAGGGCTGTCAGAGAGAGAGAGAGAGAGAGAGAGAGAGAGAGAGAGAGAGAGAGAGAGAGAGTGGGATGGTGGCGGTAGGCAGGAAGGAATATATACACACAGAAGGACAGCATAGACTATAAAAAGATAAACAAGAATAGACAGATAGACAGACAGACAGACAGACAGACAGATAGACAGACAAGCAAATATACAATCAGATAAGGAAGAAAAAAACAGACATAGATAAAGAGATTGAAAGGCAAACAAACGAAACATGAATTAAAATGATAATCAAACAGGTAAATATAGAAACAGACAAACAGACAGACAAATAAAGAAATAACCCACGAAACACTAAATTAGACAAACAAACAGGCAGAAAGACAAACAAAAAGCAAAAAAAAAAAAATGTTAGTGAGAAAAATGAGGAAGCGACCAGTGATTAGAATCCAATAAAAATCATGGAGGCTGAAAAAAAGGAAAAAAAAAACATGTCAAATCTGGAGAGAAAATGTTCCTGAGAAATGAAAAAAAAAGACTCGAGAACATTAAAGGTCAGAGTGAAAAGGTCATTGAGTTATTTGGCTTCCCTTTACTTTTTTTCTTTCTTTATCGTTCAACTTTCCTTTCCTTTAACCATTTCCTGTTGTATTACTCACTACCTATAAACACCGCCAGCCTTCCTGTACCTACGGAAAGACCAGTCACAATCACAGGTCTTTAAACATATCATACCTCTACAGTCTTATCCAAAGGAGTTAGCAAACATTTATATTCTTTTCAGCTATCGACTTTACTCTAATAATGGGTACAATACGATTAAGCTTCCAATCTTCCTCTATGTTAGGATCACAATTCTTCTAACATATAATATCAATCCACATTTGTATTCATTTCAACTGTAAGCCTTACTCTAATAATATGAGAGTACAGGCAGGGTTAGAAGACTAATAACCTTCCTGTCTCTTTTTTATGCATCTATTGAAGGAAGAGTTAGGACCGCAGTTTTTTTTTTTTTCTTTTTAACATATCATATCTCTCCGTACTTTTATACTCTGGAATTCCCAAGCATTTCTATTCATTTGAGCTATATATCCACACTCTTATCCCTCATAAACATTTCCATGTATATTTCTTTTGCAACTATTAGCCTTACTCTAACAATGTGAGAGTACAGACAGGGTTACAAGATGATTAATTTTCCAGTCTCACTCTAAGTATATCCTGAAGGAACAGTCAAGATCACAAGTCTCTACTACTCATTTCAACTATTAACCTTGTACTAATAATATAATGTTAGAACACAGGCTGCGTTACAAGACAATTAACCTGATATACCTCTTCACGTTTCGCTTTAATTCAGTATTCGTGAAAGCTTCATTGGGTCTCGCCTAAACTAAAAGCATTAATACCTGCTGATTCACAGTGAAAGTAGTAACAGTATAACCTCAGTTGTTCACTCCAATAGAAGGAAGTGAGGGAAAAATAAATCTATTTGGGAAAGTATTCACTGGACCCAGCACACACACACACACACACACACACACACACACACACACACACACACACACACACACACACACACACACACACACACACACACACACACACACACACACACACACACACACACACACACACACACAACGCAAGGAAGGGAACTTTACCAAATAGAAGATAGAGAAAAGACTGAATAAAAAGAAAATAAAAGCAAACACAAAAAGAAAAAAAAAGAAAAAAGTTAACCTGTCGTGAACAATAGAGAGGAGTTGTCTTTCTATTCAACAAACTTCCGCTAAAAGAAAAAAAATATATATTTCCGCCTCAAAAAAAAAAAAAAAAAAAGAATATCGCAAGAGAAAAACAGAGGAAAGAATCTTCAAGAGAATAAACTTTTGGGGTAAAAATTTGACGGACGGGCCGAGGGAACCAAATAAACTTTCCTCGCCGGCGTGCAAGAACAAGACAAATCTAAAATCACCTTAATCCCGCACGAGCAGCGAAGGAGGAAGCGGGAAAAAAATGCCGTGCTAATTATTGCCTCACGCCCTGCCAGAGAGAGAGAGAGAGAGAGAGAGAGAGAGAGAGAGATAATGAAAATAATGGTAAGTAAATTTTTTATGATATATGAAGTTAAAAAATGTCACTAAATTTTATAAAAGCAGAATACTAGTAATATATGTAAATGTCTAAAAATATAACGAGAGAGAGAGAGAGAGAGAGTAACAAAACAGAAAAAATCATAAGACACAGCTGATAAAAACACTACATCATCTAATACAAATAAAGCAATACCATACACACTAACACTGAAAGAGGACAACCACGTTACTATTTCCCAGTATACAAAACAGATACCAGCTAAACTCCAGAACTCCTTCCCTGCTTCTGTATTTCCAACTTCCTATGACTTGACTTCATTTAAGAGGGAGATTTCAAGACATTTATCTCTTATTTTTGACTACCTCTCTGACCTGCAAGGGGACTGGCAACTAACTGAGCCTTGCTATCTTCGTGTTAACCCTTGGCCACTTTTGCTACATATTAATATAAATACGTAAAAGTAAGTTACTCTCTTCCCTGAGTAGAAACACGTGCAGGGAATTGATAGAGAGGAGAGGACACGAGGGAAAGGCAGAGGACGACGAGAGAGGGAGAGGTCAAAAGGTGGAAAAGGAAAGAAATATAAAATTACGAAGGAAAAGCAACACTAAAAAAGTAGTACACCCGGAAATAAAAAAAAAAAAAAGGAAGGAGGAAAAAAGCCGTGCAAAAATGTGAAAGAAAAAGAAAGCTAGGAAGGGAACAGGTAGAGAGAGAGATAGAGAGAGAGAGAAACAAATAGACAAAGATAAACACAAATAGACAGAAAAATAGATAGGTAAATAGACAACCAAAGAGAAAGAAACGTATGCATGTACACAACCAGAGAGAGAGAGAGAGAGAGAGAGACAGACAGACAGACAGACAGACAGACAGACAGACAGACAGACAGACAGACAGACAGACAGAAAGAGAGAGAGAGAGAGAGAGAGAGAATGTTTATTATGAGGCTGAGGCGAGGGCGGCTCCCACTGGCCTGAACTTGTTAAGGGTTAGTCACTCATTCTGCGACACTTAGAAACTCGCCCTTAATGAGTTGGGGGGATGGCACTATCATTCCTCCATTTTTATGAGGCAAGTTTATAAGGAAAACTCTTTATGGCGTAAGTTTCCCTCGTGTCAGTGTCGGTGTTGCCAAAACAAGAGGTGAACCCTTCTGTCTTGCAATGGGTGAGACATGGGAGAAAGAGAGCAAGGTAGAGAGAGAGAGAGAGGGGAGAGGGAGTGTTGGATATGTGAGAGGACACGCCTGGTTCTTTGATTTATTTTTTGCTTTTTATAGTATACCTTGAAATAATTTTGGATATGTCTCGATCTTACGGCCAATAATTTCTTTGAGAGGCATTGAGAGAGAGAGAGAGAAAGAGAGGAGGAGAGATTCACACACCCAGACAACCACCCACCCATCCAAACACACACACACAAAAAAATCTCTCTCTCTCTCTCTCTCTCTCTCTCTCTCTCTCTCTCTCTCTCTCTCTCTCTCTCTCTCTCTCTCTCTCTCTCTCTCTCTCTTCACAACCATCACCACCACCACCTTTGCGCAAGTACTCCCTTTAAAGTCCTCGTTCTCGTTGTTACTGTTGTTTTCGTCTTATTTTTTTTTTTTTGTACCTTCTTCCTTCATTTCTCATTAAAACAATACCTCCTTGTTCCCTGCGAGTCGCTACTGTTTTGTACTGGCAGATGAATCGTACCCAGACGCGGCGAGGTAATGTGTGTGAGGAGCCTGCTACACACTCTCTCTCTCTCTCTCTCTCTCTCTCTCTCTCTCTCTCTCTCTCTCTCTCTCTCTCTCTCTCTCAGTTTTTCAAGGCCACAGAGGCGACTATCTAGGTTTTCAAGACAGTTTCTCATTTTAATAAACTAGAAATCTTTCCAATCTATCGCCAGAACCATGAAAAGACTCTTAACCCCTTCAGTAATGAGATGCATTTTTACCTTGAGATTTGTGTACAATTAGACAGTTATATTGACTTTAGAAAGACTCTATGGAGGTCAGAAGATTAATGGCCACAGTCTTCACTATTTTTTCTAAGCTGTAGAAAAGCACCAAATGATAATCAGAATGCATATGGAAACACGTCATGGTACTGAAGGAGTTAAAAGTACGAGTATCTTCAACTAAAGCCTTTGGAAAGTAGTGATGGTGAAAGAGCAAAGCGTTTAAGAATGATGGCCTTTATACGAATTCATGTTCGTGATTGTAAGAAAATGAAGGTGAAAGTAGTGATTGTTTGGGGAGAGTGTGTCGTGTCCAGTGGTCCTGTTGGTTCTGTTGTTTCACTGTGATTTTTTTTATTTGTTGTTGTTGTGTTTATATTATGTTTTTTTTTTTTCATTTTGTGTCACTGTTGTTGTTCTTGTAGTTTCTATGGTTATTGTTATTCATATTAATTTCATTATTGTTGTTTTTTTTCATTATTATTATCATTGCTGTTATCATTGTTGTTATTATCATTATTATTGTTATTATTGTTGTTATTATTATTATTATCATTATAGTTTTTGTTATTGTTATTGATACATGTGAAATTACTGATATGATCAATAATGTTTTATTACTATTTCTACTACTACTATTACCACTACTGCTACTACGACTAAAACTACTACTACTACTACTACTACTACTACTACTACTACTACTACTACTACTACTACTACTACTACTAAACCTTACCATTATTACTACTAATGTTCGTAGCAAGACTATGATTCTGTCCTATCTGATTAATCCCTTATATTGTGCCAGCATTACGCGAATTTCAGACAGCAGTGCTTGAAATAACAAAACATGCTTATAAAGAATTGTATATTGAGACCAAGAGCAAACGATGATGATCACAAACAAGGCAAATAACACACCACTAAAGAATTGCCACTAAAAAAACAACAACTGATAATTCACAATGTCACCATTTTAGCTTGTGTCTGTCTGTATGTTTGCCTGTCCTGTGAGACCAAGAGAAAGTAATGAGATGAACAAACACAAGACTAAAAAAAAAAAAAACAGGAAAAATAAATACAGTAATGATGATAATGTATTTCCAAACGTCACTTTGTGTTTGTTGATGTGTTTGTGTGTCCTGTGAAGCCAAGGACAAATAACAATTAAAAACAAACATAAATAAATAATAAAAAGAAAATAGCAACAAAACAACTCCTAAACCGTCACCATTTTACAATAATGTCCTTATGTTTGTCTGTCCATGCGAGAGAGAGAGAGAGAGAGAGAGAGAGAGAGAGAGAGAGAGAGAGAGACACCCAAACAAACACTAAGCTTTATAGTGAATTGTCATGTTTTGTGGCTGAGTGTTGAGTTTCTTCTCTGTCTTGTTTAGCACTCTTGTCTCTTCCTTTTCGCAGACGCTAAAGCTCATGTCTCCAGGCCTCCAGGTGTCTCGCGTCCCCCTCAGGTAAAGCGGCCCGCCACTCACTCACTGTAAATAGCGGCAAAAGTAACCGTGAGAAAAAAGAGTACCTGTGAGGAGCTGTAATTGGTCATATTCTTACGTCCAAGCTTTGACTTACAGCTTTAAGATCTCCTGGGCCTCTAGCTGCCTCCCTTGCTTTCCTCCTCTCCCTCTCTCCCTCTCTCTTTCCTCTCTTTCCTCTCTTTCCTCTCTTTCCTCTCTCTCTCTCTCTCTCTCTCTCTCTCTCTCTCTCTCTCTCTCTCTCTCTCTCTCTCTCTCTCTCTCTCTCTCTCTCTCTCTCTCTCTCTCTCTCTCTCTCTCTCTCTCTCTCTCTCTCTCTCTCTCTCTCTCTCTCTCTCTCTCTCTCTCTCTCTCTCTCTCTCTCTCTCTCTCTCTCTCTCTCTCTCTCTCTCTCTCTCTCTCTCTCTCTCTCTCTCTCTCTCTCTCTCTCTCTCTCTCTCTCTCTCTCTCTCTCTCTCTCTCTCTCTCTCTCTCTCTCTCTCTCTCTCTCTCTCTCTCTCTCTCTCTCTCTCTCTCTCTCTCTCTCTCTCTCTCTCTCTCTCTCTCTCTGCCTCTCTCTCTCTGCTCTCTCTCTCTCTCTCTCTCTCTCTCTCTCTCTCTCCTCTCTCTCTCTCTCTCTCTCTCTCTGCTCTCTCTCTCTCTCTCTCTCTCTCTCTCTCTCTCTCTCTCTCTCTCTCTCTCTCTCTCTCTCTCTTCTCCTCCTCTCTCTCTGTCCTGCTCCTCTTTCGCCATTTTCTTTCTGTAGTTCTACTTCTTTTTCTTCTTCTTCTTCCTTTTTGTCTGTGTTTCTCTTGTTTCTTCTTGATTTTCTCCTTATTTATTTTCCATGTGTTCTCTTTTTCATATACTTCTTTATTCTCTTAATCTTAGTTTTTTTTTCTTTTCTTGCTCTCCTCTTCTCATTCGTCATCAATTTCTTCCCTTTGATTTTCTTGTTATTTTCCTTCTCCTCCTCCTCCTCCTCCTCCTCCTCCTCCTCCTCCTCCTCCTCCTCCTCCTCCTCCTCCTCCTCCTCCTCCTCCTCCTTTAACCTGTCAAGTTTCTCCTTTTACTTGTCTTCCTTTTCTTATTATTCTTTTCATTATTTATTCTTCTCTTTCCCTTGTTTTCTTTCTCCTTATCCTCTCTCTCTCTCTCTCTCTCTCTCTCTCTCTCTCTCTCTCTCTCTCTCTCTCTCTCTCTCTCTCTCTCTCTCTGCCAATGTTGTATACGTCTAGTGTTGTTATTTGGTGATGTTGTGGTGTTGTGATGTGTTGTGTGCGTGTTTCTGTGTCCCCAGGTTGTTGTTTTTGTATTTGGTGTAGACGGTGTTGAGCGTGTGCTGTTCCCTGTGGTGTTGTAGGCGGTGGCTGTGTTTTCTCGGTGTTGTGTGCCTTACTATGTGTTGTGGTGTGTGTTGGTGGTGGCATCTGTGTGCTGTGCTGCGGTGTTGTAGCAGAGGGTGTTAGTTGTAGGACGTGGTATGCTAGTGGTGGTGGTGGTAGTAGCAGTAGTAGTACTAGCAGTAGTAGTGGTAGTAGTAGAAGTAGTAGTAGTTGTTGTAGGGCCAGTAGTAGTAGGAGTAGTAGTAGTTACAATTAATATTACAAATTGTAGAAGCAGTATTTATAATTGCTACTACCACTACTTCTTCTACTGACTACTACTACTACTACTACTACTACTACTACTACTACTACTACTACTACTGTTTTGTAATAGCAATAACAGTAGGCAACAGTATATTTTTCATTAATATCATGAAGTTACCTACACGAGCAGCAACAGTAGTAGTGGTAGTGGTAGTAGTAGTAGTAGTAGTAATAGTAGTAGTAGTAGTAGTAGTAGTAGTAGTAGTAATAGTAGCAGTAGCAGTAACAGTAGTAGCAGGAGAGCCCCATCAATAGTAATCATACCGAGCCAGTCGCCACAGTGGTAATTATGGTGGTAATGGCCGTGCGATTAATAGCAGTGGCAGTTTTGTTGTTGATTTAGTAGGCAGTGTGGGTGGTGATGATTGTCGAGTTGTTGTTTTAATTTGTTGCTGCTCTCTGTAGTGTTGCCATTGGTTGTAGTGTACCGCTGTAGTATTTGAAGCTGTACTACGAGCCCTGTTATAAATGATTATATTAGTAAATTTCAGAGTAATCAATATTTTAGTTTTCATTTAGTAGCACCATTGTTTTCATCTTTCATTTTTGCATTTACTATTTGTTTTCTGTTTCATCCAAGTTAGTAATGGTTGTAGTTGGCTGTGATGGTTGTAACTAGTGCTGGGTGTGGTGTTAGTGCCCGTGGCGTGTGGTGTGTTGTGTGTCCTAGTGTTGTGTCCAGTGGGTAGTGTAATAGCGGTGCCGTGGCCAGTTACACAGGTTGGGCCTAGTGTCTCCTGCTGCCCGTGTGTGTTGGTAATTTCTCTCTCTTCACTTATTAATGACTCGAGTGTGGACGTTGTATTCACCTCCTTACTGGCAGATTAGTCTTGTTGGACTCGGCATTAGCAGACCAAACACTGAATTCCTTATTGACTTTCCACTCTTGTCTTTCTTATTAACCCTTTGACTGCTAATAGTGGTGTTATTATTCTCCCTTCATTATAACCATTGCAGACTCTTTCATTAAGCAAAAAATAATGCTACATACATAAAAAAGTCACTCACAGCTGCTCGATCACTCATTTTTTTACCAGTGTTTTGAAATTACAGTCCAAACTTGTTCTATATTCTCAACTTATAGAGGACACAGCAGTCAAAGAGTTCATGCACATTCGTTCAAGTTAACTCATTTTCTACTAAATCGAAGACACTCTTATCCTTCATCTTTTCCTTCAGCATTACCGCCACTTCCTGTACACTCTCAGCCGGTTGTTTCTTCTTGACCTGCAGTTGACGAATGCGAGACCTTCACCTGGTAGTTCCTCAAGATGTGTTGCCTTAATATCTGCTTAACTTAACTTTATATGGTTTACAATAAGTACATGTGCGTGACATCTGAAGTGATATTAGAGTAAGTTATCTTTACTAGACTTTCTCTCGTCTCTCTCTCTCTCTCTCTCTCTCTCTCTCTCTCTCTCTCTCTCTCTCTCTCTCTCTCTCTCTCTCATAAATTGCTTTCATAAATAATTCATTACCGCTGAACGCCACAAGACCTCATACTCCCGCCTCGCTCTCCCACGCACAGTAATTGCCGCGGCGCACACCACATTGCTGCTCATTGTGGTCCGCCGCTGTGTTCGATTGAGCTATTTTTCTCTGACCCTCAGGCATTGAACCCGCCAGGCCCGTATTTGTTGTTGTATATTTCATGTGTGTGTGTGTGTGTGTGTGTGTGTGTGTGTGTGTGTGTGTGTGTGTGTGTGTGTGTGTGTGAGGGGATTTTCACGTATGGCTGTCCACTCGTCATGTTCATCCGTTTTATTTATTGATTTTTCTCTCTAATTCCCCAGTACCTTTTAAAACATCACTGGTGTTGATACGCATACCAGTCCCTGTGTATACTCGTGTGTGGTATTAATCCTCTGTGTGGTTGGTGGTTTCTTGGTGTCGTGTTTTGATCATATCGTAGTGTTTGCCCTCGCAGTGCTAACCTGTCATCTTATACCCTTCCTCTCTTTATTTTTGCAGGTAAGGAGTCGCTGTTTGGTTCCTCCAGTGTGTCAGTGTCCGCCAGTGCTCTCGATGCATTTGAAGGCTAAAGGTTTGGTTAGTTAGTAAGGAATGTATTGGTAATGAGAGTGATGTGTCTGCCAGTTTGGTTAGTTAATGACTAGTAATGGTAGTAAGTTTTGTGTTGGTGTAATAGTCATCGTTTATATATCGTACCTGCAAATATTGGGTAAAGATGTTGAAGAAAAAACTAGATGACATGTCTGCCAGTTTGGTTAATTAATGATAATAATTGTAATGGTAATGATAGTAAGGTTTGTGTTGGTGTCGTAATAGTCATTATTTGTAAGTCGTTTCAGCAATTTTTAGATGCAGATGCTGAAGGAAAACTAAGATGAAGATAAGACACAAGATGAGGTTTTGCTGATGCCTGCCAGTTTGGTCAATTAATGATAATAATTGTAATGGTAATGACAGCAATGTTTGTGCTGGTGCCGTTATAGTCACAATTTGTAAGTCGTCCCAGCAATTTTTAGATGCAGATGCTGAAGGAAAACTAAGATAAAGATAAGACACAAGATGAGGTTTTGTTGATTTTCCCTTTTCTTCACGAAATTGCTTGATTGGAGGAGGATGAAGACGAGGAAGAAAAGGAGAAGGAAGACTATGATACTGAGGAAGCAGATGAATGGAAGTGGAGGAATAAGAATAGGAAGTTCTGAAAAAAAATTGAGAGGGAAATAAGCAGATGCAGAGAGAAAAAAAAACGAAAGAAAGATGGAGGAATAGCAAAATGAAGGAAGAATGCGAAGAGAAGACAAAGGAGAAGTTTGAGGAAGATGAAAAGGTGATTGAAGAAGATAAATAAGAGATGGAAATAGAGGAAGAAGAACAGGAAGAGGTATATGAAATGAAGATATCAGAGAGAGAGAGAGAGAGAGAGAGAGAGAGAGAGAGAGAGAGAGAGAGAGAGAGAGAGAGAGGGTTGAGTGCGAAACAAGAGTCGCATTCACACACACACACACACACACACACACACACACACACACACACACACACACACACACACACACACACACACACACACACACACACACACACACACACACACACACACACATATACGTAGAACCAACAAACAGATGGCGCTGTACTGTGCTGGGCGGCAGAAGCGGCGGACACACAGTATTGCTTTAGTAATGATGAGACTAGGACGGGTCTGTACAAAGGCCACTGGATCCCGCCTCTACTTTTCGCCCTTTGTATGAGTTTTAAGCCTTTTATCGTGCACCTGCCGGCCGGAATTGCTGTCTGCATTGCCAGATTTGCCAAGTAGAGTTCAATTCTCTCGCATTCTGATTACACCCAACTCCTGCGTCGCTTCTTTTCTCTCTCCCTCTCTCTTGATTTTTTTTTTTTTATATATATATATATACCCTCTTGTTCTTATCCTTTGAGTAAATTGTATTGAGCAAAAGGGAATCTCCATGTGAAGTTGCAAGATTTCTCGTTTCTCTGTGGAGTTTCGGGTTATCAGAGAGAGAGAGAGAGAGAGAGCGTGTGTGTGTGTGTGTCTGAGGAAAAATCGGAAAAGTGAATGAAGGTTCTGGGAGAGTCGGAAAGGGGAAGCAAAGGGACATAGAAACCAGGTAGAAAGATAGTGAGGCAGTCAGGAGGCCAGGTACGGGTGGGAGAGGCAGTGAGAGGGGCGGGCTGGGAGAGCAGGGAAAGGAGAGGGAGATAGGAGGCGTGCAGAGGAGAGGGTACACTCACTACATTCTCTGCCTTGGCAACAGCGAGCAGCAGAGAGGCAGGAACGACCGAGACACAGCGATACTTGGGACACTCTTCTCTCCTTTGTTGCCTCCTGCGTGTGTGTGTGTGTGTGTGTGTGTGTGTGTGTGTGTGTGTGTGTTTGATATATGATGATGGTAGCTATTCGTTTCTGTCTCCTTGCCGTCCCACGAGCAGTTTTTGGTTACCTCAGTTTTTTTGCTTCTTTCTCTCCTTTCCTTCTTTATTTTATTGGGGAAGGGTCGACAGGGAGAGTAAGCGTGGTTATGTGCATTGTCAAGATGAATGTGTTCAATGGAAAGGCAAGTGCGTACGTGTGTTTGTGTGTTTTTTAGTGTTTTGATATATATGTGTGTGTGTGTGTGTGTGTGTGTGTGTGTGTGTGTGTGTGTGTGTGTTTCAGCGGCAATAATATATCAAACATAAATCAACGAGTGAGAGAGAGAGAGAGAGAGAGAGAGAGAGAGAGAGAGAGATAGCAGTTTAGACACATAGACAGACAGGTTTCTCTCAGTTGTCGGAAATTAAAACATGGAGGCTTGGTGTACTGCTCACGGCAGCTGACCGCTCCAAACTTGCAGTGTGTGGCGCCCGATACACCACGCCGGCCCGTGTTAAAAAGATCAACACCACAACAAAAACAGAAACCCCGCATGCGTGTCATTTTCACTCCGCGATAGTTATTTTGCTAAACATTTCACTCGACCACCAGTACAAACGCTCGTGTTAACCTGTCCGTTTCATCTCATTATGCTATTTTTAATCCACCCGCACGCTTCTCCCGGCCGTCCGTCACTTGCCTTTCGTGAGTTTTCGTACTTATATCAATTGGCTCTGGTGTGTTTTAAGAGCCTGGCAGTGACTTGAGCAGCTCAATAAATAACTGCCGCCTGTACTTACATTAACTGACACGCCAACACTCTCCTCGCACGCGCGCAGGGAAACAGGTTCAGTGTGGCATCATAGTGGGGCTTCCTGGATGTGATGGTGTGGCAGGTTCCTTCAGCTACTTCTCATACCTTGTATCTTCTATCATACAAACATTATCATCTAAATTATGCTCTCTTCTTACTTTTTTCCATCATTAAACTTACCTTCTTTCCTTCACTTCTACAGTTTTTCTTCTACTTTAATTATCTTTTATGTTTTCTTTCCTTTCCTTTTTTTGTATGCAATCGTAACCTCCTAAATCAACCCCATGTTCTTCTTTATAAAGCATACTTATCTCCATCTTCCCCAAATGAATTTATCTCTTACTCTTCCTTATCTCTCGCTATTATACACCCGCTCCCTTCGGTGCTAAACCCAACCTTCCCTTCCTTACAAACCTCATCCTCTTTCTCCCCTACAAAAACCCTTCTTGTCGCTCTTCCAGTGAACCTTTTCATCACTACACATCTTCCTCCTCTTCCTTCTTTCCTTCATCACTAAACTCCAACCTTTTTCCTTTACAAACCCAATCTTCTTAAAAAAATAAACACTCTTTTTGAACCTCCTCTAGTGAACCTTTCTTACACTACACCTACTCCTCCTGCTGCTCTTCTAACACACACCCTCTACCTCATCACTAACCCCCGCGCTCACCCTCCACTTCAAACACGACACACGCAGGCCCCAGGTAAACTGTGCAAGCCGATAAATATTTTTGCGTCGGGTAAGTGCCGGGAGGAGGGTACGCGGGGGCTCGGTGCGGGGTTGTCAATGCCTCCACCCAACAGACGCTGCACTACCAAATTATTCATGCTTATGGGATCGATTTACACTGGTGGGAGCAGGCATGAGAGAACGCGCGGCTGTAAATCACTCCACAGACACAGTAATAGCCGAGAGGGGCCTAGAGGGGTGGTGGTGGGGCCCTGAGGGGAAGGGCATTGAAGGAGTAAAGCACGCACACCATACTGGCCCTGTGTGTGTGTGTGTGTGTGTGTGTGTGTGTGTGTGTGTGTGTGTGTGTGTGTGTTAAGGGAAGAGTGTATGGATCTGCTTTCCTCATTTTTAGGTCTTATCGTCTTATCAAATTAAGTAACGCACACATATGCACGTGTGTGTGTGTGTGTGTGTGTGTGTGTGTGTGTGTGTGTGTGTTGTTTAAAGTGTTTGAGAAGAGAGAGATGATATCCTTTGATATTTGTACGTGGCTTAACTACATACATACACATTATACATACATACATACATACATACGTACGTACACACACGGCGTGGGGTGGGTCTTTGTCTCGGCGTGAGTGTTGTATATGTGTGTGTGTGTGTTTGTTTGTGTGTGTGTGTGTGTGTGTGTGTGTGTGTGTGTGTGTGTGTGTGTGTGTGTGTGTGTGTGTGTGTGTGTCAAAAGATCGTTTTCCATATGTATGTATGCACGTAAGTGGTACATGGCATACTCACCCAACCTCCCACTCACATCCACTCCCCCCCACACACACACACACACACACACACACACACACACACACACACACACACACACACACACACACACACACACACAGTACTGGTCAGGAGTCAGTAAATCACAAAGATCCATTATTGCTTTCAACGGTAGCTGAATGTGGCCGTTGTGTGGTGGCGGGGCGCGTCCTGAAACACACGCAGGCTGGGGAGAGTGGAAGGTTCGTGTGCTGGTCCTGGCTGGTGGTAGTGGTGGTGGCGTTGGTGGTGGTAGTTCCCAGGTCATAGCGGCGAAACAAGCAGCGTAGTGTTCGGTGCGGAATGGCATACGGAATAGAACAATGGAGTGGCGTTGTATTGGCGTGGTGTTATGTGGCGTGGGTGTGGGGAGAGAGCATGCAAGTTTTTTTTTTTATGAGCAGGTGTGTGTGGTGTGTGTATGTGGGAGGCACTGAGGGCGCAGGTGTGTAGGTGCAGATAGGGAAGGGTGTGGCTGTAGGGTTAGATGCACAGCTGTGTGGCGCGGCTGGGCAAGGAATGGAAGGGAAGGGACGCACAGCTGGGCAGGGTAGGGGAGTTCCTGTAGTTAAAGTCAATAAACACTTGTCGTTAGTCGTCTCCGGTGACCCTCCACAGATAAGAACAAGGAGGAGGAGGAGGAGGAGGAAGGAAGGAATAAGTACAAAGTGAAAGTAGAGTAAAAGAAACAGGAAGGGAAGAGAAAGGAGACAGAGGAGGAGTAGGAGGAGGGGGACGGTAAAGTAGAGAGAAGGGGTAAGAGGGGAGGGAAGAGGAGAAGGAGCTCAGAAGAGGACGGTGGAAACTTTTGGACTTTGGTAATAAGATGTGAGTAGAAGCTTAGGGCCGCGGGCAGACCAACTTGGCTTTGGTATTTTTCTCAATAAGTCCCTTCCATCTTTGGGGAGGAGGATGGATGTGACGATGGTAGAGAGAGAGAGAGAGAGAGAGAGAGAGAGAGAGAGAGAGAGAGAGAGAGAGAGAGAGCTGTACAAGTTCTCAAAGGCAAGTCGGACAAGCCAGGTGGTGAAGTGAGGCTGAAGCAAACTTGGACTTCCTTGAATTCTGAGAGGCGCGTATCATTTACAGTGTTGTCAAGCCCAGGAACACAAGGTTGGCCTCAGGAATAATCAACCGGCGCAGGAGTGACATCTCCCCTAATGAATATTCGTGTTACCCGCGTTATGTCAGGGGCGGGTCACTCCTGCCGCAGAGAGACAGACGGCAAAGCACCTCGGGCGGCTGTGGTTCCCTTGCACTGCCTTGTTCTGGTCGTATTTACTTGATAGGACATCCAGGCTCCTCTTCGGCCACGTCAGGAAGTGCTTGTTTGTGCTTCTTATAAGTTTAGTCTCAGTTATTTGGAAGAAAGTAAGATGGTGTTAGTGTTTTTTTTTTTTTTATCATGCAATATAGAGATGTAAATTATTATTATTATCTTCTTTTTATCGAGAAAGGATTTTGTTCCTTTCTTTTTCATAGATATCCTGTCTCTACTCATAACGACATAAGAATACCATCACAAAGCACAGAAAACTACAAGTCTCTCTATAAAACATGCGTACTTATTAACACATATCATCCGGATCTATATATTGATGTAAGTTTAAAATTCCATATTAATTAGACTGACAACCTGATACTTGATGCTATTTCATTCATTTACCACACTATTTGATAACCAGTTTATTTTATCATTCATTTTTTCTTTTATCTCCCTTTACCAAACTTGAACCTGACCTGTCATTCCGGCCAAACCAGTCTATATATACCCAATCCCTCCCTTAAGTGCACGCTGAGTTATAGATACCAGATGGAGGGAGTGGTGGAGTCCGCACACTTTGTTACATTGCACGCTGCCATGTCTTGCTCGTATTAACTCAATAAGATAGCGAACCTCCAGCTGACCTTGGCGCGTTCCATGCATTCTTCCTGTGTGTATCACTTGTGCCATCAGTTATACACAATGACAGGAGAGGGAGGTGGTGTCCGTGCGTCTTGTTACGATATTATACACATTGCTGCTTTTGAGGAAGGAAAGCAAGAAGGGAGGGAGGGAGGGAAAGTGTCTGCCATGCTAACCTTACAAAACCATTAATAAAGCGTAAAAGCAGCTATATTTTGAGGCAAGCAGAGGCGGCATCTGTTCCGTGTTGCACTAATACATTCATTACCGAGGCTTGGTTTGTAGTGAGGAGTGAACACGTCATGCTAATCTTAGAACGCTTTTGATAGAGATTAGGACTTATGTTACTGGACGCCTTGGCTTCTCAGTTTTTATTTACTAGTCCACAGTGATAATTATTAGAAATGTTCACTGTGTAGCATTGTTCCTCACACGTGAAGCCAGCACTGCAGAGCCTCCCGGTGAGTGACAGCCTCAGCCCTTCACCCACCAAGGGCATGTGTTTGTTATTATTCGAGATTAGCAACGTTCATCTGTAGCGAAGTATTTTTTTTTATACAGTCAAAGAAAATATTGCGCCATGATCGTTCTCTCTCTTGTTTCATTACCACTTTTGTTCCCCTCTCCCACTTTCTCTTTTACTGCCTCCTATTCTTTGGCGCAGCAAGAGTAAAGGCACAGAGTCATGTTGATACTGCTCATTACTCTCACGTCAGAATTTTATGTATGTATGTAACCAAGCAGACCACCCCGTTGCGTGAGAGAGAGAGAGAGAGAGAGAGAGAGAGAGAGAGAGAGACATAGAGAGACAGAGAGACACCAAGAGAAAACACAATAATACTACATTTTTCGCGCTATAAAGATAAAATAATAAAACATACAAACATAACGTGATGCCGACGAGACAGATGGCAGTGATAAAGTGAATGAAACATGAGACGAAATGACCCTCGACCCAGCAAGCATGGAGGCCCAAGGATACTCGTACTGGTGCTGCTGCTGGGGCTGGTCTGGCGGGCTGGCGAGGGCACGGGTCACTGGTAGCTGAGTGGGATAGTAAAAGAAGAGTTCTGTTACGCAATGTTTCTATTCGTATATGTATTTATGCTAGACGGTTTGAGGTGAAATGTAATAGTAGGAATGCTGTGTAGTTGGATGTGATAGTTAGAATTCATTGTGTTTATGTTCTTTAGTATAAGACAGTACAGGTTCAAGCTTGGTACGGTGGAACCATGCGTGCTTTGGGGTCCGAGGGGTCTCCAATCGCACGGGTTCGAATCTTGTCCACGGTCCGAGTGTAGGTTGGGATTCCTCACTTGGGGCAACGGTTTTCTAGCGGGAGGGCTTTGAGATAAGAGGTACCCAAAAAAATATCCCCTATAGCCCATAAATTCCCGTGAAAAGCCCACATGGTCTAAATAAAAAAAGAAGATAAGACACCGTCAAAACAATCGACATGTAGCGAAAACACAAACAGTACTTGATGCTCGGGGAAGGTGAAGTGTGAGGAAGACCGTAATGGAGACATGGATAGAACTAGAAGGGTGAATAGACATTAGAGACAAGTGAGATGGAGGTAAGATAAGAGAGGAGGGAGACTTACAAGAGCAGACAATATGAAGGAACAGCAATAGTCTGTTATGATGTAAAAGATAATTGAAAGGTGAAAGTAAGAATGTAATAGAAGAGAGACTTTAAATAGAATAGAAACTTGTGGTGGAAAAGAAAGAAGGACTGAAGAAAACTGGTAACCTCAAAAAAATATGTACCACTCACTTATCTAACCAAAATAAGAAAGATATGAAGATGATAATAAGACCACATTTAGCACATCTCAAAAAAACACTCGGTCCTCTCCCACTAACAAAACTAAGGTGGAGTAAGAAGGAACACGAGTCTGGCCTGCATTACTCAGCTTCCTCGTGTGCTGTTCAATTGGCCCTTTGGAGTATTGGGGCATTTGCTTAATCTAGCCATTGGTAGTTTCCTCCGGTGCATTTTGGTATTGGCATCCGAGAGTTCCTTAATGCATTGGGCGTTACCTTTGCCTTGACACTCAATTTGGGAATTAAATGGTGTTTGCGGGAATTGTGTGCCGCTGTTGTGTGTGTGTGTGTGTGTGTGTGAGTGTGTGTGAGTGTGAGTGTATGATCGTTTAAGTATGTAGTATTAGTATCTCTCTCTCTCTCTCTCTCTCTCTCTCTCTCTCTCTCTCTCTCTCTCTCTCTCTCTCTCTCTCTCTCTCTCTCTCTCTCTCTCTCTCTCTCTCTCTCTCTCTCTCTCTCTCTCTCTCTCTCTCTCTTTCTCTCGTTTCCTTTTAGCCAGCAAGTTGGAATTAGCATATTTCGAACGAAGGCTTGCTCTGTTCTTTCGCGTTTTAAAATTCTCGGCTGGTCTTGCTCCCCGACTTCCTGCGAGAAATTCTGACGGCGAGTGTTGTGGATTGTGCTGTGGGAGGACAAGAGGAGGAGGAGGAAGAGGAAGAAGAAGGGGGGTTTTCTCTACTACTATATTTCCTATTGGTTGTGGTGATGAAGAGGATGAAGTTGTGAATTTTTGTGGTGAATTGTAGATTTTACTGTGGAAGAACAAGTAGAGGAGGAGGAGGAGGAGGAGGAGGAAGGGTGATTCGTCTCTACTACTACGTTTCCTATTGGTTGTGATGATGAAGCTGAAGTTGTGACATTTTGTGGTGTTTGTCTGTGGTGTTCCCATCTGCCTTGCATCTTTTATTTTTTTTTTTTTTCTACTGATATTTGTTATTCTATTGATTTTGTGTCCACGTTTTATCTATTTTTTCATTTTTTTTATTTGTTTTTTTGTCAAGCGAGGTTTTAATTATTTAAGCAAACCTAAAAGTGAATTTGTTGCATTTTCCATTTCAGTTTTCTCTGGTGCGGATTTTGTCGTCTGTTTTCATTGTCGTGCCTTTATTTATTCCAATGCTTACGGGACAGTGCTGTTGTTTTTCGTGTTTTCTTTTATTTATGTTTTCACTTTTGCTGCTTTTTTTCACGCGTGTCACCAGATGCTGTTAACTGTTTTTGTTCGTTCGTATATTTGCCTCTCTCAGCGCACTATTTTTTCCCCCTCTCGTAGTTTATTTTTATATGTACGTTCTTTCCTACACGGCGTTATTTCCCCTAAAGCCATTTGTGCTTCACTTTCATCTTTCGTGATTTTCATATAGAGTCAATTATATAGTACACGTTTTATTTTATTTCGTTTATATATATTTTTTTTTTTTTTGTTCAGCTATGCATGGCAGGCTCCCGCTACTCCGTGTTATGAGTGTATACAGAGAGGAGGGCTCGCCATATACGCCTCGGGAGTGTAAACTGTTATTTTGTCAATGCAGGACTTAGTAAATAATATATAAATGTCGGTATTAACTCGCTAATTAGTCCTGCGACTCCAACGTGTAAAGTGATGAAAGCAATTAACAGATCAATTTTAGAACATTTCCATGCAAATAATTGCATGACGAAAATCAACCTTATATATTTATTTTGGAGAGAAATGTGTTATTTTTGCAAGTATTCACGGCTTGGTATTCATCCCCTCGTACTTTCTCGCGTGATGGCTGTCATGATAAAAAAAAAAAGAAAAACAATAAAGAATAAGTCAACGAATATACTAGTGTACTTTTTTGTTGCCATCCATCGTGTTGCTCCTCACAGTTCCCACCGCGAGGCACCAGCAGGTTATCCCAGCGACGACCCACGAGTCTGGCTGGGATGACGCTCGCAACAAAGGCGTGTAAGCTCCTCTTCAGGTCTTTATTCAGAATCATGTCCCTCAGCCACAATGCAAGACAAGGAACGTGAGAGACTTCAGGGTTGCAGTTCTTGTCCTGGAATCCTTGTCCTCCTCTTCCCTGTGGACAACATTACTGAACAAGTGTATGATATCGTGCACGTTCCGGGGAGACCCATTGTTGCTTGTCACTGCTGCACCGCCCTGCCTGGGAGGATTTGGACGGGCAAACCTCCCCTTCAGAACTGATCCCTTCGGTATTGGCACTGCACGGGCCAGCATAGATAGAAGACTAGCCAGGTAAAGTGTAAAGTTATTTAAACAATATGTCGGGAACTTCATTGAAGGACATGCATACGGAAAAAAAATACATATTGAGGATAAGTTCACTAATCACGTTGCATGTATCCACTCAGAAACGAGACTTGAAATTAACTATAGCAAATGTATGGATGGAGATGACCAGTATAAATAGACGCGTGTTTTTAACCCCTTCAATACTGAGACACATTTTTACCTTGAGATTTGTGTACGATTTGACCATTTTATTGACATTAGGAAGTGTCTATGGAGATGAGAAGATTAATGGCCACTGTCTTCACTATTTCAATCACCGACATAAGTTTCTGAAGCTGTATAAAATCATCAAATAGTAAGCAGAATGAATATGGAAACGCGTCATGGTACTCAATGGGTTGAAGGAAATACCACGTGAACACCCACTGGCTCCTTGCAGCTTCTCTTATGTTCTAATGCACTTATGATGTCATGCCGCCTCCTAAAACCAGTAAAGATGATTCCTCAACTCGCATCAACATTACTTACAAATTCCCTATGAAAAGAAAAATCGGGTAAGTGACGCAGTTACCGTGAGTGATGGAATGAAGTGAAGAGGAACACGCGGCCGTCAGGAGATGCAAAAATGCTTTACGTCCGGAGTAATTGGTCACTGAAATAAATCACTGGAAATGTCGTTCACGCAAAACTGATTTTTTTTCTTTCCACTGCAGCAGATAGGCACTCCACTCTGCATCCCGAGGTTTTTACTGAGTGGCGAAATGTTGTCAGCTGTCTCTCCGGAAATGTGCCTTTCTTGTTTTTTTTTTTCTAATAGCTTAAATGTGCTTTGGAATGACTAAGTAAATATTTATTTCAAATGTTTAGACCTTCACGATACTAATGTTCATTAAACACACACACACACACACACACACACACACACACACACACACACACACACACACACACACACACACACACACACACACACACACACACACACACACACACACACACACACACACACACACACACACACACACAGACACAAACACAGAAACACACACCTACAAGATTTTATAAAATCCCCCATTAAAGATTATCATATTAGAAGACAAGTGGCGGAGAGAGAGAAAAAAAACAAACATATGAATCAAATATAACAAAATCAACAGTAATTCCACGCCTTATTGATCTTAGACACCATTTTACAGCAATATAGAATTTCAACCAGGCCTTATTTTTGTTGACTTTTACATATTCATCAGCAACAAACAAAATATCCTTACATTAACTACGTATTTTCCTCCTTGCATCTTCTTTCTTCTATATTTTCCTCTCCGCCTCCCTGCTGCCGTCCCTTCTTTGCTCTTTGGCCCGACGCCGACAGCCACCTTTCTCCTCCCCCCTTCAGCGCTGTCAGAAAGCACCCTTCTCCTCCCTCCTCCGCCCATATTGTTCCCTCCCACAATGGCTTCGGCGCTGCCTTTTGATAGCTGCGGCCGTCTCCTGGAAATAGTAGAAACATCATGGAGGATTTTCTCATTAGGGAATGGTTTGCGCGTGTTCACTAGATAGTAAGTGGCAGACGTCTATTAATTTGGCTGGCGGTGGGTGAGAGGGAGGGCGGGGCGACCTATTAATCTTAGTGGAGTAATTGTGAGGCGCGTCATTGAGTGAACGCTGATTTAAAGGCTGCTGGATTTAGGGCTTTGAGAGGTGGTCTTTGCTCGCTGGACGCCGCGTGACGATGAGGAATTAGGTGACGCCCGCCCAGAGTGTTTATTTATTGCCAGGAAGTCCGTTGTCCAGCGTCTCAGAGCCTTAATAGCTTGCATAAGTTTTCAACCCCTTCAGTGCTGGAACGCATTTTTACCTTGAGTTTTGGGTATGATTAGACGATTTTTTGACATCAGGATGGGTTTACGGAAGCCAGGAGATTAATGGCCAGAGTCTACACTAGTCTAATCCTTACATAAGTTTCTGGAGCTGTGTAAAATCGTCAAAACGAGTCATGATACTGAAGGGGTTAGAGTGTCAGTAGCCTGCACAACTTTCAATACGGCTTGGTAGGTTTTACTGGAGGTTTTCAATGGTCTTTTCATGTGCCCAGTGGTGTAAGAATGACTCTGCTTCATTATTAGAGAAGAGGCTTCAACTCTGTGGTGTTTCAGATCGAAGCGTATCATAATGACCTTGCCCGGGGTGGTGTGGTTTGGTGCAGGTTAGTGTGACTCTCAACCGAGGGAGACCACTCTATGAAAGTCTCTTTCTCTACTCTGTGGGTGAATTTATGTCCTCACTGACTTATCGACTGACGCGAAAAAAACGAGAAAGTTATTTATGTAAAGAACTAAAGCAGTTTTGTGATTGTATTTCTTAAACTTCATGTCATTGACTTTTGATATTGACTCATGATGGAATGTAAAGTCAGTGTAGTGAAAGGAACGAATAGAACCGATGTGATCATTTCAAACCTTAAGATTTATAGTGTTTAATGCTTTTTCAAACTAGATATTAGAAAAGCTTGTAATTTATCACGAAAAATAGCAATATTTGAAGAAAAAAACAAATTGTTCCGGCGACCAAAGTACTTTCTAACGACCTTCCATTAAATATAACCTTCATATCAGCGAACTCTTACATTTTTCACAAGCAGGAATGTAATGCAGGGAATTATTTAAAGTTCCAGCCAGTATCAAGTATCAAGTATTGCAGCGAGTAATGAATAATGAGTAATGAGTGATGTTCGCCTCCACGTGTTTGGTGCGTCGAATCCTGAGTCATTCCCGTCGTGGCTTCAGCTTCCATTTGTTCCTGTTGTTTCCTTCCCTCGCCTCCTTCTTTCCTCCCTCAGTTGCACACGTCACGTTCCCACGGTTATCCTCGTTTAATCTGCCACACGCGTTCTCCTTCCCTCAGATTTTTGCGTTCTTACTGCTCGTTCACTTATTCCTGTCCCTCCGTCCCTTGTGTCGCCTCCTGTCCCCTTTCCCCCGCTTCTCTCCGCCACCAGCTCTTCTCAGCAACTCTTCTTCAATGTGTTCTTGTCTACACTCGGGCATTTTTCCACACTTTGTTCTTCTATATGTCCTCACCACACACACACACACACACACACACACACACACACACACACACACACACACACACACACACACACACACACACACACACACACACACACACACACACACACACACACACACACACACACACATTATCGTCTACTTCAGTGTTTTTTCCCTTTTTTCATTCTTTTTTGGGTGTCCAAGTACAAGTAAGAAAGTTATCATGGTGGGTAATGTGTTGTATTTTGAAATATAGCAGAAAAAGAATGGAAAAGAAAAAGTTGACAGATACTTGGTGTGTGTGTGTGTGTGTGTGTGTGTTTGGTTAACCTTTCCCCACCTCTTCCATAACTCACTGATCTCTGTCAATCTCTGCTAACTTTTTCTCTCTCTCTTTTTTTTTTTTCCTGCGCAGTGTTTTCAGTCTCGTTCTCCCCACCTGTCTTGCCTCCCTCAGCTCTGGTCACTCTCTACTGGGGCCAAGTCAGCCAAACGTTTTTTACTTCCATCAATCCTTTTGCTATCTGTTATCTAGCCTTTTTTTTCACCGATCTTTATGTATGTATGTGTTTTTTTTTATATTGAGATCAAATATTTATTTCCCTACCCACGCTGAGATATCCTATTACATATTTATTTTTGCCAACGTGGTACTATTTATTCATATTCTTGTCTTCATTACTTGGTTCATCTTCCATATTACACTCCCACAAGTCTTTGATATCCCTACATACTTCACTGTGCACGATGTTTTATTTTTTTTTTCTTTCTTATTTTATTTATTCTCACTCTTTCCTCTTTGTGTCTTTCAATGGAAATTCCGTCTTATTTTCTTTTCTTATATTTTACTTGGACTGTTTCAAGCGAGAAGCATAAAGCTTTTCCGAACATTAAATACATCATTCAGTTGTGTATATTTGTGGTTTTCCAAAGGCATGTGTTTCTTCATTGGTGCGTCTGTTTGCTTTCATTACCTAACCCCGAATTGTTCAGCCAAATATTCATGTATGTATGTATGTATGTATGTATGTGAGCCCCAGTGTCTATCGCACACAGACAGGATATACGTATTAATCTGTATCGTGTTCTTTATTCATACTGGCAAAGAAATGAAAGAGAAAATATTCACAGAAGACCCCCTCTGCCCTGGCCACGATTTCCCTTTCTCTTGCACATTTCACTCGTTTTATTCTTTAACCTATCATTTATCCATTATTTTTTCCTTCACTTTCTTATCTCTAACATTCCCAGTCAACCCTGCGTTCCCTCTCACGTCTCTTCCATGCACACCTCCCACGCTCACCCTCCCATCGCATCCATGTCGCCTTCACCATGCACGAGGGAGTGTGAGGGTGTGGCAGAGACGCGTGCCGCCCCCCACCACGCCTTCCTCAAATTCCCGAAGACACACGAGGAACAAGGCAGGGAAAAATAGTAACGTGCGAATATCTCCAGAGGAAGTAGAAGAAATTACGCCAAAAAAGTTTCCTACGAGGGAGAAAGATGGAAAAGGTGTGAAAATGAAAGTGAGGAAAATATATTTGTAGTAATGGAAATGTTTGGATGTGTGTGTGTGTGTGTGTGTGTGTGTGTGTGTGTGTGTGTGTGTGGCGGGCGGGAGAGAGGCAAAGAAAAGTAGGTGTGCTGTATGTAAAATTTATGTATTTGTTTATCTTTAGTAAGACAAATTCAGATCACGAGTAACAAAAACAGAACAATGAAATACTCTGAAAATGCCATTCCCAATAAAAAAAAAAAAAGCTTAAATGATATGAAAGTTATTACAAGTGTGAAAATACATAAAAAAAAGTTAGATAAATGAGTGTTTAAATATGAATAAGAAATAGAAAAAAACAGAAGTGTGAGGAACTTAGCCAGTAGAAGAAGTGTGTGTATCTAAGTGTGTGGATATAGAATAAGCAGATGAAGGGTGTAACAAAGCAAGACAATGGTGATGATGTGTAGTGTTCTTGTGTGGAGTACAGGGAGGGGAAGATGTAGTGGGATATATGGGAAGGTAGAGATACAGATGGTGTTATATATGGGAAGTGATGGTGTGTGTGTGTGTGTGTGTGTGTGTGTGTGTGTGTGTGTGTGTGTGTGTGTGTTCAATGTCCAGAATATTCTTTGTCCAGGACCTTCGACCCAAATAACCTTATACAACGTGCGTGTTTATTTACTGATACATTTATTTCACCCCTCGGCGTTCCCTTCTCCTTGGCGATCTTGCATAAAGGATTGGGAAAAGGAAGGGAATGGGGGTGGCTGTGGGTGGATGGGGGAAGGGAACAGGTGAAGGGCAGTTTCCTTGTGTCGTCCTGTGTGTGTCGCGTCCACTGATACTCCACTACACGTGTATCAAATTGAAGAATGCGAGACGTAGTTTGAAAAATGACGTTTATCTCTTTGATGCCTTTCTCTGTTGTGTGTGTTGTGTGTGTGTGTGTGTGTGTGTGTGTGTGTGTGTGTGTGTGTGTGAGTGTAGGTCTTGAGCGGTACAGCATTACAGGTCCGCCATGTCCAAATTCTGCTAACTGGGGTCATTCGTGCATCAAGTATTTACGGTATTGGCTCCTTTATGGCCTTAGGTCCGGGAAGCGCCGGTCGCCTCGCCTCATGTCTCACGCCGCATTCCTCCTTTGTCTTATTTCCAGTTGTTTCCTTTATTGTTGTCTTTTGTATTGTGTTACGGCCAAGAGAGTATATATGCTCTCTTTCAGTATTAAATAGTACGTTTATGTATGCTTGTGTGTGTGTGTGTGTGTGTGTGTGTGTGTGTGTGTGTGTGTGTGTGTGTGTGTGTGTGTGTGTGTGTGTGTGTGTGTGTGTGTGTGTGTGTGTGTGTCAGTGTTTTGTCCTCGTGATGTATTTTAGCTTTTTTTTTCAGGTGCAAACACATTCAAGTGAATAAGAGAGGCACTGACGCATGGCCGTGTCTGTTCTTTGTCACACTATGTTTGGTCATAAAACTTTGACGCACACGCCCGTGGGAGGCCCCCCAATCCCAGGCGCCCTCACGCGTATCGCATCACACACGCTGAATACTTAATACCCTCCAAGCTTCTGACATCCGCATTGTGTATTATATATTTACCGCTTAATGCACGGCTGCTAAAACGATTACTTTGCATCCTTTAATGTCACGCTCCCATGCACTGGTGTTCGGAGGCCGCCAGTTGTCACGCCGCAGATGATCGGTTGCTGGTTTGAAGTGACGAAGTGCAAGTGTCGTCTTAGGTGTGATTAACGGAAGGACCCACTAATTAAAAGCCAAGAGACACAGAACACAAGCATCAACACGGTGGTACAGCGCTATATAAAGCATAATTCGGTGTATAGTTTTTTTTTTTATCTTTGGTCATTGGTTTCATTAGTTAGATATCTTGTAACTTTTATTTTATAACCTCAGTCACATCTAAAGTCCGTAAGTTGCTTAAAACGGGAATTCTTTTCACTGGTATTATTATATTCTCGATTGTTTCTTGTCGTCTAGGAGGCCCATGTTACGTGTGTCGTCCTTGGTGTCTGAGAAGCAGATGCAGTATGAAACCTCCCCGCGCCTCTCAAGTATCAAAGAACAACATGCAACATTAATTTTAGGCGCTTGTCTTGTCCTAAGTATCAAAGAAGCACATGCACTATTAAATTCCCGCGTGTCCTCGTCGTGGGTGAAGGCGGCGGCGGCGTAGCGAGGCAGCAAGGGGCGGAGGAGGTGAGGGATCCATGGCAGGAGGGTCGGGAGGAGGCGGGCCACATTGCAGCCTCGCGCGCCCTACTGGGTATTATTACTAGCATGAATTTATGATATTGAAAATGTAAATGTTTGCGTTTGTTGGGCAATATTGCAAGCGCAGTTTACTCATGTACATAATTCCAAAATTAAATTGTAGAGCTCCATTTGTGCTTTTATTGTACATTCTGACAGCCGTGATGAACTCAGGAGGGCCGTGCGCTTTAATTACTGCTGGCCGTGGCGCCGCTCACCTGCACGCCGCCACGCTCGCGCCGCCGCCGCCACACCGCTGATAAGAGACCAAAAATGAACTAATGCTTAAATTTACCGGAATAATTCACAAGTGTAGGATGCCAGGGCAGCTTTATTGCGCCGCGCCCCGAGTGCTTGCCGGAGCATCGGGCAGCAGAGACACGCCAGACTTTGCTGCGATGGCCCGATGGCTCATTCCCTCCCCTCTCCGCGCCCCTACGCCCGTGCATTCCGACTCTCCGTGATGGCTCCTTTTTGCAGATGGAATGTCCTTGTTTCATTCCAGTATTTCTTTTTTCCTACGTCTGTCTGTTTTTTTTTTTTTTTTTTTTCTTTTCGTGCATGTGCGATTTATGGGAATTTGTTGTTGTTGCTTTCCGTGTGTGTGTGTGTGTGTGTGTGTGTGTGTGTGTGTGTGTGTGTGTGTGTGTGTGTGTGTGTGTGTGTGTGTGTGTGTGTGTGTGTGTATCAGATCCTCCTTTCACACTATTTTTTTTCGTAATATATTCCTCAGGTAATTTTATTTTCCTCTTCCCCCCTTTCATTTTGTCCTCTCTTTTTCTTTCAAACTTTCCTCCTCCTCCTCCTCCTCCTCCTCCTCCTCCTCCTCCTCCTCCTCCTCCTCCTCCTCCTCCTCCTCCTCCTCCTCCTCCTCCTCCTCCTCCTCCTCCTCTTTCACCACCACCACCACCACCACCAGTATCTCCTGCCCCTCCATTCCCTCTCCCTCTCCCTCGCACTAGATAACTTACGTAGCATGGATTTACATAAGAAAAATGCTGAATAAATATTGGCTCAACATACACTTTAAAGTCTTAGCGTACTTATTCCGTTAGTCAGCGCGGAGTCCGATGGGAAGTTTGGGCCAAGAATCTCAAAGTTGAGGAATCGGATACCGCGAAAAGAGTTGGCGATAAAAAGAAAAGTGAGGAAAAAAATATAAAAAAGGGAAAAGAATAAGTTCACACACAAAATTTGCCTATCACTCGAGTTACTTCAGATCCGTCTATAAGTTTTTTCCTCTCTCACTTTCTCTCTCTTTCTCATTCTCTCTCTTCCTCTCTCGCCTCAACAGGAATTTCCCAACCCTGATACTGCTCCTCTATTTGTCCTTCATTTCTTGTTCCCTGCGTTCATTACATCCTCCCTTCTCTTTATCTTTTACTCGTTTCTCTTTTTGCTTTCTCTTTTTTTTCACCTTTAACCCACTTTACTCCGTGTTGTATTCCCTCTCCTCTCGCTCTAAATCCTCGCAAACTCCCGCTATTTATCCATCGTATTCCTGTCCCCCTCTCTTTCTCACGGAAAAGGCCGAATAAAACACACCACTCGAGCCTTTTCCCGTCCTGACCCCGCTGCCCTCCATCCCGCGCGACCTTCTGGCTGCTGGTGGCTGGAGTGGCTCGCCGCTGCCTTCAGTGGGGCGTGAGGCCGCGGCCGACGAGGAATGCAAAAAAGCAGTGAGTGAGAGCAGTGACAAAGCGAGGAGTGGGGCGTAGTGGATGGGCGAGGTGAGGAGGTGAGGTGGTGAGGAGTGCGGCGGAATAATAATAAGTGAAAGCACCACCGTGGAGAAAAGGTTGAAGGCAAGAAATAGTGGAGGACGCGACCCACTGAACTCCGCAAACACTTCGTCTTGTGCCTTCCTTCCCTCCCTTTTTCCTTCCTTCCTTCCTTCCTTCCTTCTCGAGTTATGGTCTTTGGGAATTGGTTGTCTATACGTGGACAGGTTTGTACAGTTGTCCCGAGAAGAGGTGTCGTCTAGTTGTGCGTGTTTCAAGTTAGTAAATGGAATTCAGAGTTATACATTGTCTCATCAGCTTATTTTGTATCTAGAGTAAATGTTCCGTTATGATCGAGAAAAAATAGGGATGTGATGTTTATTTACTATTTCATGGCGTTACTTCTTCAAAAAATTGTATATTATTTACAAGAGCCCCTTTCATCATCGTAATCTTTACAGTAAATGTTCTGTTCCATTTTCCTAATTATTTTTTTTGTAATACTCATACGTATATAAAACTATGTGGGGCTTAGAAAAAAAAAAACATTGAGTGTATCCATGTATGAGTAACGGTTTCAAGGTTATCCAAAGTTATTCAAGGTTATGTCTCTTGGTGCCCACGCTGTTAGTTTAGCATGTGCTGGTCTACCTTCCATCAGTCTTGTTTCTGCTGGTTTATTAAGAGGGGGCTTAAAAAAAAACATATGAGAGTGTATCCATGTATGAGTAATGGTTTCAAGGTTATCCAAAGTTATTCAAGGTTATGTCTCCTTTGGTGCCCACGCTTTAAGTTTAGCATGAGCTGGTGTGCTGGTTTTTCGTCCATCAGTCTCGTATCTGCTGGTTTCATCTGTTTTAGTGTGGCT
>NC_059287.1:1602500-1657500 GCF_017591435.1 Portunus trituberculatus
CTCTCTCTCTCTCTCTCTCTCTCTCTCTCTCTCTCTCTCTCTCTCTCTCTCTCTCTCTTCCCCTCAGGTCATCTTGATTACACATTCGCTCACACTTACATTTACTCTCTCCTTATTATGAAGTGTTCTCAAGTCAGGAGGAGCCGAGAGAGTTTTGTAAGGCTGATGAGTCTAATGGCGACCTCGTTTAGGTTTCATTGTCAGCCTGTGAAGAGAGAGAAAAAAAGTGAATATTTAGATTTTTTTGTGTGTGTGCATTTGTGTGTGTGTGTGTGTGTGTGTGTGTGTGTGTGTGTGTGTGTGTGTGTGTGTGTGTGTGTGTGTGTGTTTTCCATATACATTGTTAGAGAAGTCTTATATATTGCAGTGTTGTGTTGTTTGTATTCATAAATTGAGTGTGAGTTTTCATGGTGTAGAGAAAATGGGTCTCTTTTCAATATTTCCAATCCTATTAAGAGTAAATTGCACAATTTCCTATATTTGCCAGTCACAGGTAAAGAAAAAAGTGTTTCTGTTTCATACATTTTCAAACACCATTATTTCTTTTTCAGTCCCATTAAAAGAAAATCGGTTCAATCTCCTTTATTTATTAATGTTAAGTAAGAAAATTCTCTAGTTTCAAATATTTTGTTCTGTTTTCTTTTAAATATTTAGAAAAAATGCTTAGCTTCGTTTGTTGAAATGGATTACTTTCATATATATTGAAAAACAAAACAAAATAAAAAATCAGAAAATATATTCATGTATTTTCAGCGTCAGTAACAAAATGATATCATAAATATTGAACAAAGTAAAAAAAATCTTTCATAGTAAATTTTCAGTCTCAGTAAGACAAAAAAGGCTGTTTCGTCCATCACAATAGCCTGGTTCGTGTTTTCCTCAGCGTAAGTAAGACGAATCCATCTCGCATATTTGTGTGGGAGCGTCTGTCTCACCTCGGCACGGCGCGGTATTTACTACTCCTGACAACACGCAAGGTAACAATAGTGTCTTAAAGAGGAGGGAGAACTCTCAATAAATTCCTTTTGAATGGCGTGCCTGCGGGAGGTTGGCAGCTGGGGACGGGGAGAGCGTCGACCCTCTACCTCCCTCACGCCCCTCCCTGCCCATCCTCCCTTCCCTCAACCCTTGCCTGTAGGTGCTAATTACGGATTCACGGTGTAGAGGAGCTGAAAGGACCGTGGCCTCGCATCCTGTCGATCCTGTCTGTCTATTGCAGGGAAAAGTAGGGAGGAAATGCGAGGCCCAGTGTGTATTACCGAGGCGTCCCGTGAAAAACTGACGCAACTTGTCATACACGAAACCTAAGTATATTTTTTAACACTGCTCTCTCATCACGACGATTTCTAAAGGTCAGTGGGATCATTAGTTGCGTTCTCGTAGGTGTTATTTTCACATTTTCTTGATTTAATGACAGTTTTAAGTTCTCTTTTAAGTATCAGTCATGGAAATGTGCCTTAATTAATATTCTAATACTCAGGAGAGAGTGAAAGTACTGGGAGAAGATGTTGCAGTGTTTCAAAATGTTGTGTTACTGTGTGTGTGTGTGTGTGTGTGTGTGTGTGTGTGTGTATGTGTGTGTGTGTGTGTGTGTGTGTGTGTGTGTGTGTGAGTGTGTATGTTTGAGAAGCGTCCTCATAAATCTGCCGTGCTCATATAGGAGGCGCGGTGATTAAGGTGCGAAGGGAAAATATTCATTAGGCTGAGAGTGCAGGTTGTGATAATCATGACAATTTTGGGGGTCGGGTAAAAGCATCCATAATGAGATTCACGTGGATTATCAAAACGGGCGAGACGTGAACCCGTAGCTGTATCAACGTAACATAAATTCATTTAACTAAACCTAATGGAAATTAAATTAAAAGTCAAAATATAGTTGATTACGCACCTAATCCCGTTAAAGTAATGGGAAATGCGAGTCGGAACTGTTAATGGAAACAAGGGTATTAATTAAACCAAATTATTTACTCGAAAATTAAAACACTGCATCCCCAGGAGCCCGCGCCGTGTTGCCTTTGTCCGCACTTGATAAAAAAAGAAATCGGATCGAAATACACGAAAGTCAAGCAGACGAGACGCGGCAGAAGACAAAGAGTACGAGGAAGGACAAAGCCAGACTTGAGGGCAACAGAAAAAGGCGACCGTTAAGCAAAGACAACACCACATCATAGAATAAGCAAATAGGAACACACCGCCATATCCCTTGCGACTTACACAGGAGCAGGAACAACATGCTGGAGGAGGGAGCCAAGGGCGGGGAGGAGGAGGCAGTGTTGACACAGAACCTGCAGGGAAAGGTGTTCCTCCCTGTTTGTCTCCCTCTACCTAAACACTGGACTGTCAGGCAACGCGGGAGAAGAAGAAGGGGAGGCGAAGCGGCAGTAGTGGTGGTCACGGGGTGACGGAGGACTGAAGATGAGGCATAGAGGGTGCAGGAGCGTCATCTGCTGCTCTAAAGGGTGGGAGAAAGGCTCGCTATCATAGAGACACGGGAACCAGGAACCAGGATAGGAAAAGGGAGAGTCAGACACCCACGAAATGGACGACAAAGAGAAGGACGTGAGTGGGTATTGACTGGCGCCGTCCACGGAAAGACAGAAGTAAGTGGTTAGGTAGAGGAAGAGATGTAATGAGTCTTCCAGTGACTTGGAGATGAGAGGAGGCACCGCTGCTAGAGGGGACGCAGCCTCGATCCCGCCGCTCTGTCACACGATATTGGGAAGGGAGGGAGACACCGCCCGTCCCACAGCATTAAGGAAAGGCAGGCCACGCCACGCCAAGCCGGGAGAGGAGAAAGGATGCCGTGGAAATGCAGGATGATATGGGCTCCTTCTAACATACACACACACACACACACACACACACACACACACACACACACACACACACACACACACATACTGCTACAGTATTATATAGTAGTAGTAGTAGTAGTAGTAGAAGTAGTAAAGATATCAGAGTTACCAATATTGACGCAATTAGCACAGTTACAAATAGAAATACAAAAAAACATTAAAGAAAAAGATATTTAGCCATGCAAAATTAAGATTAATCCTACAAAAAAAGAAATGAAAAACCTAACGCAACCAAACTTATCCTTGCCTAACCTTACCTTACCCAACCTCACCCAACCATAACCTAACCAAACATAACCAAATTAAAGCTAACCCAACTTTAATCAAACCTAACCTAACTTAACCTAACAAAACCTATCTTACTGTACCAAACTCTGCCTCAACCTAACCAAACCTAAGCACATCCCCAACATTAGGAAGGGAAACGTTACCATAAGGACGTCATAACCATTGCCGGGAAGCTGTGGCAGGAGGCGGGTGAGGGGCGCGTGGCCTGGCTGGGTGGCGGGCCTTCTTGTCCCATTAGTTTGTAAGGCAGACAGGGACTTCTTGTAGGCGGCGGGAGTGTGCAAGACAAGTGAGAGATGGTTTGCCTCTCAGATATTGATCACGAGATGTAATTGTGTGTGTGTGTGTGTGTGTGTGTGTGTGTGTGTGAGAGAGAGAGAGAGAGAGAGAGAGAGAGAGAGAGAGAGAGACAGACAGTGTACTGTTTCACTTTCCCCTTTACTTCTTCAAATTACTTCCTTGCGCATTCTCTCTCTCTCTCTCTCTCTCTCTCTCTCTCTCTCTCTCTCTCTCTCTCTCTCTCTCTCTCTCTCTCTCATCCATCCTTCCTAAGTCCCTTGAACCCTCTCTCTCTCTCTCAGTCCCCTTCCTTCCCCTTGTCCCTTTCTCTTTGCAAACCCTCTTAGTCCCTCCTTCCCTCACCCTTCTTTCTCCCTTCCTTCCTCTCCCTCACTCCCTCATTCCCGTCTTCCCCTCTTGCAACCCTACAAAACACCCTCCATTACCTCCCTGCTCCCTTTAAACTAAACTCTCCCTCTCCCTCTCTCGTGATCTGTCTGTCTGTCGATCTGTGTGTCTTCCTCTCTCTGGTTCGTTCCTCCCTTGGTTGGTTAGGTGACCGTACGCTGCCTCCTTCTCCTCCTCCTCTTCCTCCATCATTAATTTTACGATGCTGACCTTGTTTTCATCCCTGTTCACAATATCAATAAGGATCAATTTACCAACGCTGCTAATAGGATCTGGTTCCTTGGAGAAGCCACTTGTAACGCGACTCCCCGCCACCCCAAGAGATCATTAGTTATCTACAGACCCAACTGTATCGGCGGCCTGGCTTGGAGAGAGAGAGAGAGAGAGAGAGAGAGAGAGAGAGAGAGAGGCCACGAGGCATTACTCTCTCTCTCGTTTTCTCTCTCTCTCTCTCTTTCTCTCTCTCTCTCTCTCTCTCTCTCTCTCTCTCTCTCTCTCTCTCTCTCTCTCTCTCTCTCTCTCTCTCTCTCTCTCTCTCTCTCTCTCTCTATGTATTTATCTATCTATCTATTTATCTCTCGTATATAGTGTGTATGAGAGAGAGAGAGAGAGAGAGTACTGTTGAAGATATATGAAATCTCACGAAAGTATATTAAAGAGAAAATTGAATAAACATGAATTTGTGTCAGAAGATATACACATTTTGAAAGGAAAAATGAATAATAGACAAGAAAAAGAAAAAGAAATCAACATTAACAAAACGTGCTGTACTTGGAATAAAAGAAGATAAAACTCACCCCCACACACTCACACACACACAAAAAAAAAGATAATAATAACAAATTGTACGAAAAAAAAAATCCCACACATTGAAATACGACACAAGGCGAACGAGTGAGGGAAATGAATCAAGAGACTAGCATGTGTAGGAATCAATGATGAAAAACGAGAGCAGGCAGATAGCTAAGGCCTCTCTGGAAATAGAGGCTCTTGTGGACGATGAAGGAGGAAGACCAAAGGAAGAGGAGGAGGAGAAGGAAAGGAAGAAGAAGAGATGAATAAATTGATCATAAATTAAAGGGAATGAAGGGAGAGGAAGCTGATGTATAAACAAAGATACACGGAGAGATAATATTGGAGGCAGAGGAGGAAGATTGAGTGGCAGACAGAGACGCGGAGGACTGACTGACTGATGGATATTCCTGAATCAGATCCCACAACGGAGGATTACTCATTGAAATTAGATCCCAAAACCTGTCAGGGCTGCAGCCTAATAGCGAATGGGGACAGGAATTAGACGTGGGCGGCAGAGGAGGCAGGAGGATGAACGAGGCAAAACTGAACCAATAATATTCCCAGACGAGAGAAGAGATGGAAAATAAAGATACTGTATTGTGATCTAGTATAGCGAATAGAAGGAGATAGAAGTGGATGGATGAAGAAAAAGATGAAGGAAGAGAGGAGGAGGAGGAGGAGGATCGAGGCAAAACTGAACCAATAATATTCCCAGACGAGAGAAGAGATGGAAAATAAAGATACTGTGTTGTGATGTTAAAAGCGAATAGGAGGAGGAGTTAGAAGAGGCTGGTTGAAGAAGAGGAAGAGGAAGGAGAAAAAGAAGAAGAAGGAAGAGGAGGAGGAGAAGGAACGAGACAAAAACTGAACAATTGAATACCTGAAGAACAAGAAGAAGAGGAAGAAGAAGAAGTAGAAGAAGAAAAAGAAGAAGAAGAAGAAGAGGGACAAAAATATAGAGAAGGAAGATAATGATGATGATGATTATGAAGAAGAACGCTACAAAATTAACCTAATAACATTCTCAGACATAAGAAACGAATAATTCTGAACCGAAATCTAAAAATGAATGAGGAAATAATCAGACGCGAAGGGAAAAAGAAATATATAACAAAAAATATAAGAAGCTAAACTGTTAATATTCCCTAAAGCTGAGGAGCGAAGAAAAATACCATGAAAATAAAAAAAAAGTCAGTGGTGGAATTTGATGTTAACTAATGAAGAGATAATAGACTTCGGGAACAAAAGGAAGAGAATAAAGACAAAATAAAAAGATATTCCCAAAAGTAAGAAAAGCAAAAGAAAGGAAGAAGAATAATGGGTATTGAAATGCAATCCTTCACCCAAGAAAGCAGAGTTGTAATTTGATAGTGAATGGGGAGAAAAGGGAGTTACACATAGGGAACAGAGGGTGCAGGATATCAAAACTAAACCAATAGTGTTCCAAAGACGAAAAACGAAGTCGAATACGAAAGATACAATGCAGATAGAGTGTTGGAATCTAATAGTATGTAGGGATGAGGAATTATACTTAAGGAGCAGAAAAGGCACGATGGTGAAGAAAAATAACTAAACCAATGATATTTCTAAAGATAAAAAAAAAAAGGAAGCACAAATTAGATAAGTATAGAAATTACGAAATACAGTGTTGGAATCTAATAGTGTAGAGGGAAGAGGAATGATACTCAAGGAACAGAGAAAGCAGCATGGTGAAGGAACAAAACCAGTAATATTTCTAAAGATTAAAAAAGGAAGGAAAAGTAGATAGGTATAGAAATTACGAAAGATACAGTGTTGGAATCTAAAAGTGTAAATGGAAGAAGAATTTTACATAAGGAGCAGAAAAGGCAGCATGGTGAAGAAACATAACTAAACCAATGATATTTGTATTAAAAACTGAAGCAAAATATTGAGAGGTATTGAAACTATAACTCATAAAAAAAAGAGGAGAATTTAGGAGATTAATTAGAAGCAAAAGGCAGACGGCACAAAATGATGAAAAAAAGACAACAAACAGAAAATAAATAAAAATCAATAATCAATAGATATTTTCCATATATAAAAATAAAAAAAAGAATAAAAAGGACACTGAAATCTGATCACCCTAACAGTATTACAATCTAAGAGTGAACAAAGATGAAAAATTATATACAAAATACAATGAAAAATAGACGAAATCTGAAACAAAAGCCTGATAACAAATAAGAAAGGAGAAAAAAAATCGATAAAAAAAACTTAACTAAATGAAAAAAAACGTATGAAAATGGAAGAGAAGGAGGCAATAATAAAGGGAGTGAGTGGAAAGGGGAGAGGGATGGAGAGACAAGGATGAGACAAGGGGAGGGAAATTGAAGCGAAGTAGCGAGAGGGAGAGAGACTGTATAGCAGGGAGAGGGAAGGAGGAGGAGGGAGGGAGGGAGAAGTGGCAGGCGAGTTAATGGAGAGAGAGAGAGAGAGAGAGAGAGAGAGAGAGAGAGAGAGAGAGAGAGAGAATGGTTTGCTTCTTGTTTATTCAACTAGATAGAAATAGACATAGGTAATAGCTCAGAGAGAGAGAGAGAGAGAGAGAGCTATTTTGTCCATTCAGTATCCTTAAAGTCAAATTAATATGAATATGCAGTGGAAATCCCGTCGACGGAGACTCTTCCACCTCCTTCAGACGAGGCCTAACAAGCATGAAATTAACATTCATTGCCGCCAACATCTTCCTTTGGTTGTCACCGTCCCCTCCTGCCCTCACTCCCACTCCGCCTCTTATCATCCGCCTCCTCTTCATCTTATCCTCTTCCTCCTCCTCCTCCTGCTTCTCTTCATCTTGCTATCCACTTCCTTCACATCTTCGCCAGCCTTTGCTATCTTCATTTCTCTCCCTCTCTCATTCTCCTATTCATTTTATCTTCCACCTCTTCTTCATCTAATCCTCCTCTTGCTCTTCCATTCCTCTCCTTTGCCATCTTCTTCGTGTACTTTCTCGCCAGTCGTTGCTATCTTCATCTTTATCTTACTCCTTTTCCTGTATCATCCTTCTCCTCCTCTTTTACACATCTTTACATTGTTTTACCGAACGTCTATCATCCTCATCGCCCTCTTCCCCCTATTTCTCTTACCATCCTCTTCCTCTTTATCACTTCCACTCCTTCCTTTTCTTTACCTTCATTTCATTCGCCTTTCCTTGTACTCCTCTTATGATTCCTCTTATTTATCCTGTTTTTCTCCATCTACGCTTCCTCTTATCGTGTTCTTGCTCTTCCCATCCTCTTCGTCCTTCAAGTAAGAAACCGAGAGAGGGAGAGGGAGAGAGAGAAACAGACGCACACATTCTCACAGTCAAGTCCCCGCGGCCTTGTGTTCGACTTGCCTCCTCATCGACATTCTAAACCAGTCGGTCTAAATGAAGTTTGAGCACCCCGCACATACTTACAAGTCCGAATCCAATGCCATTAATGTCCCCAACACCGACACAATGGGCCGCGGCGAGGACCTCCGTGGATGCATTTGAAAATTGAGTTTAACCAGAAATGGGACGCCTCCGAAAGCCAGAGAGCCTCCCAAGTGTGCTCCGGCCCGTGTTCCTCATTACAGATCCCGTCCAGCCCCACCCCGCCCAGCCCCGCCCCGCCCCAGTCCGGCCTTACCCGCCTGGAACCGAGCCGAAGCGACCTGAAACGACTCACCCCAACTCGAACCATCCCGAACCGATGAAAGAGAGAGAGAGAGAGTGTGTGTTACGTAGTTCTTCGCATCACACTAGAGAGAAACAAAGACAGACACATACACACAGACACACAAACACGGAATTATTTAGCCAGACTAGAGATCAGACAGCCAGACACACACAAGACATAAGGCACGTAAGATAACACACAAATCTTTGCACCACACCGGAGAAAACCAGACAGACGGCCAAACAAACGGAAAGACACACACGCAGACACAGACACAAACACTGAATTCTTTGGACCACACGACGCACAAGAAGACACGGAGAGAAACCCAAGGGAGAGAGAGAGAAAGAGTTCGGTAAAGAAGGGTGAGGCTTTCCACTGCGTCTGGCGGGTGCTGGAGGGGCGAGGGATTGAGGGAGGAGGCGTGACTCGGCATCGCTAGCTCAAAAACGCAAGTGTACTGGGATATACAGAAGAGCAATCCCTTCTGTGCACATTTCATCATATATCCACCGCGTATTTTAGACTGCAAGGCGCTCCAAATGTGGACTCCCCGCTCGCTGGACCTTGATTGCGAATGAAAGGAGAGAATGGGATGATGATAGAGTGAATTAGCACACGCCGACGGGAAATTTGTGTGTAGAAAAGGAACTGGATGAGATTATATTGCGAAAAGAAAAAGAGAGATAGAGAGTGGGTGAGGAATAAATGCAAGGGATAAAGTTGAGGTTATGAATGTTGTGATCTGAAGGTGGTGTACAAGGAAAAATGTTTGTATTCAGGAGGAAGAAATGTAAAGAGAGAGAGAGAGAAAAAAACAAATATAAGAGGTTTTGAAGTTGAAATTTGAAGGCGATATGAGTGAAAGAATGACTGAAAATATATGTCCTTTGAAATTATGTAGATTGTTTTTTTTTTTTTTTTAAAATAATGTGCATATTCATTTAGAACAAACAAAAGGATTAGATGAATGCAAAATGACTATAGGTGTTTGGATGTCAGAGAGAGAGAGAGAGAGCTAAATAAATAAGGAAATAGATGGAAAAATGTAGAAAAAGAGTGATTTAGAAGCAGAGCAAGAGAAAGGCACTGAAATAGAAATGTAAATAAAGGAATAGAACACAAATGAAAGAAAGAGACAAAAAAAAGGAAAGAAAACAGAAATGGAAAGAAAAGACAGAGAGAGAGAGAGAGAGAGAGAGAGAGAGAGAGACTACTTACCTTTCCATAAGCTAATCTATAAATGTATGTATCTGTATATCTGTATGTGTGAGTCTGTGTGTGTGTGTGTGTGTGTGTGTGTGTGTGTGTGTGTGTGTGGTTAGGCAGGCGTGTTTTTGTAAGGCCCTGTGTTGGCTTGGATCTCAGTGCCTCTCTCTCTCCCCTCCCCTGCATCTCCCTCCCCGCCGCGCCTCCTGTGCCTCCCTTGGTCAGGTGTTTGCATGTAAATAGCCTTAATTTATAGCTTCCCTTTTGTTGCAGACTCCACCGTTTTTATTTTTTCCGGTCATGTGTCATACAAAACGGCAAGCTGCTCTCCCTCTCTCTCTCTCCTTCCCTCTCTCCCTCTCCAGCTCCCTCTCTACCTCCCTGTTTTTTTTTTTTTTTTTTTTTTTTTTACATTCTTATTCGTCCCCCTTTTCTTGTAACTGGTCGTGTGTGCTCTAGCAATGTTTCTGTGTGTGTGTGTGTGTGTGTGTGTGTGTGTGTGTGTGTGTGTGTGTGTGTGTGTGTGTGTGTGTGTGTGTGTGTGTGTGTTTGAATACATGCTTATACAATTTTCTTCTTTTTATTTTGCATTATCTATTATTTCGTACTTATTTTTTAGCATTTCTCAGGTGTAAAGGAAAATTCATGTTACGTTCATGTCTCATATCGTATCATAGAGGACACAGTAATCTCAAGTCAGTCATCTCTCATTATGTCACGTCCTCAGCTTTCTCTTCAGTACCATGACGAGTTTTCATATTTCTACTTACTATTTGGTGATTTTATACAGCTTTAGAAACTTACGTGGGGATTAAAAAGTGAAGACTGGCCAGTAACCTCCTCACTTCCATAGACCCTTCCTAATGTCATTAAAATCGTCTTTTCACTCCCAAATCTCAAGGCAAAAATGCATCCCAGTTCTGAAGTGGTTAGTGGTTTGTTTCTCAGCGGTGTAAATGACCTTGATTGAACATTGGTCTCGCTTGCTATGAGCTTTATATTACTGAGCTGTCAAGAAAAGGAGTTTGCATGCATGGAACAAAAGTGATGTAAATGTACCAGGGAGGTTTTACATGACAACTGAGATATGTAACTCCAGTGTCTTAGAATCAGTTATTGAAAAGAGAGAAGAAAAATATGATAACGAAAGAAAGAAGAAAAAAAAGACGTCAAAAGAAAACTCACAAGCACTGTTTTATTTTTTCGTATTTACAATTCACAGACGCCATTTTTAATCACTCTGTTTTTATTATCACTTTATCATCAACTTCATCACTATCATCATTATCATTATAAGTGTCAAAAGAAGAGCAGAGGTCAGGCAAAGGGTCAGAAGAGCAGAGGTCAGAGGTCAAGAACAAGGGTCAGGAGTGGTGCTAATCGAGGTTACTGGTGACCCTTAGTTGGCGCCCTCTGTGGAGTAAGCCCCAAGGGAGAGGGATGAGCAACAGCAGCAGCAGGTCAACACTAGCTTCAGTAGACAACAAGACCTAGAATGCTAAAAGTAAGGTGGAGATCGAATTTGTTGATTTGGATCTAGAATGCGGAAAATTATGAAAAATGTTGATGTGTTAGGAAATCATACCCTATTTGTGTGTGTGTGTGTGTGTGTGTGTGTGTGTGTGTGTGTGTGTGTGTGTCAGGGCGGGTGGGGCAGCACTTACCAAGTACACATAACTCAAGCGTGTGATTAAGCGTGCCTGGGTTACGCTTCCTGCCAGTTATTTCTTTTCGTACAATTAATGTCAACATGTGAGTCGAGTCGCATTAGGAAGGAGGATTCATTGCCTTCCTTGCCCTGTGACCTTTTAACTTGCCGCTTTATGACGTGTTTGTACGAGCACGAGGCAAGGAAAGGAGGCTTATTGTTTACACACACACACACACACACACACACACACACACACACACACACACACACACACACACACACACACACACACACACACACACCATCAGGATCTCCTAAGTACAAAAAGCGTGCGTGTGTGAGGCGGGTCTGCAAAACGAGATTCAGGGTGGAAAAGAGGGTGGAGGGTGGAGGCAACTTTTATAGTGTGCCTCGTTTCTGGGCGGGTGGAGGTGCTGCGTGTACAAAAATTCCGGACTCTGAACTCCCTCTCCCCGCCCTCACTCTCTCTCTCTCTCTCTCTCTCTCTCTCTCTCTCTCTCTCTCTCTCTCTCTCTCTCTCTCTCTCTCTCTCTCTTCACACACAGGAGGACTCAATGTATTCACCACAGAGAGTTCACTTGGGCCGATCCCTTCCAGAATGGTTTCAGTCAAGTGCTACAAAGGTCAGTGTGACAGAGCGCGGGAATGCCAATAGAGAAATGGTGAGAATTTACATGAATGTGTATTTCTATTGGCAGTTTGCTCCCATTTGTTTCATTAACTACATTGGGTATTGACATTACCAATTGGAAAACACTTGCGTATAATCGTGAAGCACAGGCGCCGGGGTGCTGCTGGGTGAGCTGGGGAGGCGCGGGCGTGAGTGTGTCCCCTGATAACAGTTCAGGTGTTGCGTCCCACTTAATAGCAAGTGTCGCCTCGCCTCCCCAAAGCCCCGGCCTGACCAGCGTGCATCTCAAACGGCGGCGTGACGGGAGAACTGCCACGCTTTCCTGCTCCAACACTCACTCCTTGCTGCTTCCCTTTCATGCAGAGTTGGTCTCCTGCCCGCTCCTCTTCTTCCATCCCTTCCCCCACGTCCTCTGAATTCTCACTTCTGCCTTTCCTACATCCTATATATGCAGAGCTCTCCCCAGACCACTACCTGCACTCCCTCATCACTCACACCCTCACCCTCCCTTGGGTCGCCGCCACTATCACTGTCACTCCTGTGCCTCTCGCTATCTCCCTCACACTCCTATCTGCCTCTACGCCATCACCCTTCATCCTGCCTCTCTACTTCCCATAATACACCGTGAACGTGTCTCACCAGCCTGCTGTTCCCGCTCACCTTCTCATAATTATATTCATCAGTTGGACACGTGTCGCGATCACCTGCAGCGCACGGCCCACTGGCGCTCTCTTCACGGGTCATAAGTTACTGAAAGAGGAGCGAGGCGCGGCCATGCTTACAGTTGCTGAAAAATAATGAGGAACTTCGGTGTTAATTTAGCAAAGGCAATTGTTTATAGCTGTTTAAATCGATCACAGTTTCACGCGCACTGACCTTCCAAATGACCAGATTTATCAAAGCCGTCAGTACAGTGACTGACTCACGGAGGAGGGCGGGACTCGGGTGGCGGGGGAAAAGTAGAGTGGAGGGGAGGCAGCACCCGGGGGCTGGCAGAGGGGAGAGGGGAACCCAGGGCAACAATTAGGCCTGTGTAATTAGAGCACGTTCGCCCCGTACTAACTAAGCAACTGTCCCTCCGGCGGGCAGTGACGCCGGAATCATAACGAGGCTCGCTGGGAAACACGTCCCGGAATAACGACTCTTCGGTGCTCCAGCCGTAAGTTTGCTGCGCCAAGACGCGACGAGACAAGCTTACGCCATTTTGTCCTTAAATTAATTGTTTAAGATATTGGCACTCTGCATCCGCCGCGGCAGGTCGGCTTAATGCTTCCAGGTACCTTATCTCCTTAATTTACCCCTAATTCCCCGACGTGAGGCGGGAGGCGTTAGCCGAAGGAAGAAGGGAACCTGTGTCTCACGCCGCGGCTTCACATCCAAGGGGAAGACTCATAGCCTGCCCTAGACACACTCAGGATATTTATGTGGCAACAGTACCGAGTTATTACAACCTGGCCTTACTAAGAGTGTGATTAAACGCCACGTGGCAACACATAAAGAAGTGTTTGTGTGCAGTGTTTCCTTACCATCCCAGGGAGTTGTGAGGAGTCTTCCGTTGACACCCATGACCCCCTGAGGCAGCAGCAGCATTAGCGGCAGTAGCAGCAACAGTAGCAGCAGCAGCGGCATCACCAGTAGGAGGAGTGGCAGCAGGGCGGCGTGGCGTACCCGGGGCGCTCTGGGAGTGAGTTCTTTCAGGGCGACACAAAGGCTCAGCTCGGCAGTGAATCAATAATGTTGTCACAGTCCTTCAAGTTGAGTTAATTTCGCATCAGGAGCAAGAAAGCAAACTCCTGGGAGGCGTTTCATGGCCGATTACGTGTCGAGATGGGCCGGGACGCGCCTCGCTGTTAACGCTGCCCTCCCGCGGCTACACCTCTTTTCAAAACATTCCCTAAGAGTCCTTTGAGTTAGTTGGCTCGCCGAGTGGCCCATTACTCAGGCCTCGGGGGCGCCGACGAGGGCCAGGCCGGTGCAAGGAAAAAGGCAAACGCAGTCCACCCACCCGCCGCCTCTTGTGTCTTGGCAGGGAGCGAGGACAACACGTGACTGCTGAACGTTCCATTTATCAAAGTCTTTATCACTGAACGCTACCAAATAATGAACTCCTCCTTTATAATGCCGCATGAAAACAGACCATGATCAGTGGACGCATCTGACTGGACTCTTATTTTTTCTTTAGTAGTCCTAGTATTATCGCCATTTCTCCCTCTTTCCCTGCAGAAAAAATCCAAGTCAAAGCAATCACAAAATACAAACACGGGAGAATTAGGTAAAGAAATCACACAATCAAAAACACCCACTAACCACCAGAAAATGGGACAAACAGTGAACACTGAAGAGATACAAAGCAGAGTATCCCCTAAGCTATGGCAGTGCTTGAGGAGACGCATGGGAGGAGCAGGGAGCATTCGGTAGTCACAGTCATAAACCTTCACCAAGAGTCGCAAACCAAAGTGAGACACGAGGCAGGAGGAGGAAGCCTTGGAGTGCAGGGGCGAGATGGAGCCTGGAGAAGAAGAGAGAGAGGGAATGGAGGGAGGAAAAGAAGGTAGGGAAACTGGTAGTAGAGGAGGAGGAGGAGGTGGTGGTGGTGCCCTGAGGAGCCTAAGGAGGGAGTACGAGGGAGATCCTGCCAACTCATTATGGTGAGGAGTGAGCAGGGCAGAATAGTCTTAAGAACATAATTAAAATCAGATTGAAAAGGGAAAAGAAAAGGAGTAGGAGGAAGAAGACTAGGGGGAGGAGGAGGGAGGAGGGAGGAAGAAGAGGAAAAGTTTTGGTGCTTAGTGAGGTGTAATTAGGTTTTAAAGAGTAGTCCTTTCACTTTCTTTTATTTTAAGACTAAAACGTTAATCAGCATTGGATCACGAGAGATAATTCCGCCATTAGTACTCCAGAAAGACCTCAACGATCAACGCCCGTATTCAGAAACGCCTTCCTCTCTCACCACAACGATTTTCACAGGCCACAGAGACAACTACCCAGATTTCCAAGACAGTTTTTCCTTTTAATAAACTATAAATCTGTCCAATCTATCATCAAACCATAAAAACACTCACAAAAACACGAGTATCTTCAACTGGAGCCTTTGGAAAGTAATGATGATAAGAGAACAAAACGTTTATAAATATGGGCGCAGGTCTCACCTCAAACCCAACCCACCCACTCACCCACTCACTCACTCACCCATCCACTACCTTGCTGGGAGAATACTGTCAAGGATTTCTTTCTTTTTCTGTGTTTTGTACGAATGACGTAAATCTGAGCTGGATTTTGGTGCTGACTTGTTATTGATTCAGCGTGCCGTGTATATCGTAAGCCGTAGGGAGGGAGGCACGGAGAGGGAAAAGGTTGGAGTAAGTGAGGCAGGGAGGGTGAAAGTAAGGGAATACAGACAGAGAGAGAGAGAGAAAGGGAGGGAGAGAGGGAAGAGGGGCAGAGAGGGAGCAAGCTAACGGGTCTCTCCATTCGTTGTTATATTCAGAGTTGCAATATTTTTTTCCCGTGTCAAAATGTAGGAAAGTTGAGCGCTGCGTGATGGCTGAGGGAACCGAGTCACCTGTGCGATTATTTCATGTATTTTTTTTGTCTCTCTCTCTCTCTCTCTCTCTCTCTCTCTCTCTCTCTCTCTCTCTCTCTCTCTCTCTCTCTCTCTCTCTCTCTCTCTCTCTCTCTCTCTCTCTCTCTCTCTCTCTCTCTCTCTCTCTCTCTCTCTCTCTCTCTCTCTCTCTCTCTCTCTCTCTCTCTCTCTCTCTCTCTCTCTCTCTCTCTCTCTCTCTCTCTCTCTCTCTCTCTCTCTCTCTCGAAAACACACATATACGCACACACACGCAGACATCACTACTAACGTGTATATAATTGTCTTGTGCACTATTTGCCCCTTTTAACAGTGTTCATCATGGGTAATATCACGAATTTCTCCTCATTTTTTTTCTGAATACATGCAGACTTCATTTTATTTTTTCAATTCACACATTACATAATTGTTCTCCCTTTCACACTTTTGCATAAAATATTTCTCGCACAAATCGCTGTTGACATTTTTTTCCCCGATGCTACAAAATTAATTGCCATGAATCAGAGTCACTATCTGTTGTATAATTTATAGGACATAAAACTGTGTCCGAATTACTGATGCTGCGTGCCAAGTAGGAGTCTGTGTGAGTGCGTGCGTGTGTCATGCTGGCGTGGAGACAGTAGGCAAAGGGCGTGGCGTGGCGTGGCGTAGCGTGGGAGATGTTAGGCGTTGGATCTCGTTGTGTGGTGGTGTGTTGTTTGGAGGCTGCTGGGCCGAGGGTGTGGTTGGGATTGGCGTGGATGTTTTGGATAGGTGTGTTGCGTGGCGTGTGGTGAAGTGTGCTGAGTTGGAGGTGCTGGAGGTATAGTTTGGTGTGGTGATATATTGTGTTTAATGTGTGGTAGAGTATGGCGTGGAAATGTGGGTCTAGCGTGGAGGTGTTGAACTAAGAATGTGGTCTAATGTGGCTTGTTTTTGTCTAGTCTGGATATGAGAATGTGTGTTGGTGTGTCGTGGTGATGTAATGAAGGCGTGGCTTGGTGTGGCATGGTCTAGTTTAGCGTGGATATGACATTGAGAGTGTGACGGTGTGGTGTGGAGGTGATGAGCTGAAGGCGTGGTCTGGGATAGCGTGGATACGAGAGTGAGGGTGTGGCGGTGTGGCGTGGTGATGTGAAGGTGTGGTCTGGTGTGGCGTGGCTTGGCGAGATGACGCTTCACCGAGTCTGTCAGCGCCACACCACCATGACAAACTGATCTACAACACCAACACCACCACAATATGACCCCACAATACTACTACAACACCACCACAGTTATACTATACCACCACCACCATCACCACCACCACCACCACCATCTCTCTCTCTCTCTCTCTCTCTCTCTCTCTCTCTCTCTCTCTCTCTCTCTCTCTCTTTTTTTTTTTTTTATTTAAACAAAACTTAATACAAAGGAACATGTACCCAAAGGCGCACTGTCGTGTGCTACCTATTCTAAGGGTACTACAATCTATTTCTCTACAATATTTACAAGACTTAAAAATAGATAATATACAAGATGGTCAGCATGTAAATGGAGCACTATTCGTTTCACTTCACTAGCACTATTCACGCACTGCACTACACTGAGTGTCACGTCACAAAGAGTGTCAGAGGAGTTGGCAGTGTCTGTCTCCACTTATGTGCCATCAGTTTGACACTGTGAGTGTTCATCTCCTGGACGTGAGGCACCGCGGCCGTGAACAAGTTCCACATCCTGGAGACGCGTCCTGCGAAGGTGCGTTGATGCTGACACCCGTGGGATCGCGGCACCTCTACGGCGTCACCACCATTGAGCACCGTTCTCGTGCTCCGTGCGGTGACTCTTAGAGGATGACGCAGCCCTGCCAGATGTGGCACTCTTTGCACCTGTGCCTTATGGAACACTACGATCGCCGCCACGTCTCTGCGGTGTTCCAGTGAATCAAGGGGACGCTCAGGCTCTGGGTGAGGTGGTAGTGCAGCATCTACTAGCCGTATGGCGCGGCGTTGGATGCTGTCCAGTCTCCTTCTGTGTGTGGCGGCACAGGACATCCAGGAGAGAGCTGCGTATTCAAGGTGGGGCCGCACCTGTGCCTTGTACAGCAGCAGTCTCCCTTCCTGTCGAGGAAACTGGCGATCCTTCTGAGAGCGGAGATCCTGTGAGAGGCTTTCTTGGCAATGGTTTTGACATGCCTGTCAAACCTCAGCCCTCGATCCACCTCCACTCCAAGTATCTTGACGTCATCTTGGAGTGGAGAGCAGCAGCGCCAAAAGACAACTTTCCTGCCATTGCTGCCATGGCGGCTGGGGACCGAGAGACAACCATTGCTTGTGTCTTCTCCGGCGCGAATGTCACTTGCCAGCGAGCACCCCACTCCTTTATCACTCGTAGCTGCTGATTGATGGCCTCAGCAGCCCGCCCACTGTCCTGGCGTGGATAGGTATAGGAGAGGGTGCAGTCATCAGCATAGGCCATGACTCCTGGCAGTAGCTGGAGAAGATCATCCACGTAGATATTCCACAGGAGTGGGCCAAGAATTGAACCCTGTGGCACTGATGCCTCCACAGGCAGGGACTCAGATGTTTGCCCGTTGACAACCACCTTGAGGCTTCTGTCCTGCAGGTAATTTCCCAAGAGTCGTAGCAAGCCACCCTGGATGCCTTTAGCACGAAGCTTTTCTAGTAATCCGTTGTGCCATACTTTATCAAAAGCTCCTGCTATGTCCAAAGCAACCACTATAGTGTCCTTGCCGTCGTCGAGGGCGTCCTGCCAATGCCTGGTGAGAAGCATCATTAGGTCGGAGGTTGACCTTCCAGGTCTGAACCCAAACTGTTGGTCTGAGAGGAGGGCATTGTCCTTGAGATGGCTACACACCACCTCTGCCACGACCCTCTCAAACACTTTACCCACCACTGACAACAGGGATATGGGTCTGTAGTTTTTTGGGTCCGTCCTGGAGCTTTTTGTGTACAGGAACTACTCGAGCCTCCTTCCACACTGAAGGCCAGACGTTTTCCCGTACACAAGTTGTGAAGACTTGGGTGAGAGGGGCAGCCAGTTCCTGGGAGCATCGCTTCAGCAGGTGCGGGCTGATGTCATCAGGGCCGGTGGCTTTCTGTGTGTCCAGCCCCGCAATAATCGCTTCACCTGCTGATGCGTCACCTCCACCATGGTGACAGTCTTCTCACATTGCTGGACCAGCTGAGGCGGTGGCTGCTGTGGATTCCCGACCTTCATTTTTCCAGCAAACAAGGAAGCCAGCAACTGTGCCCTCTCCTTACTGCTGGTGGCGACAGTACCGTCCTGCTTGCTGAGGGAGGGATGGATTCTTGGTGGCCAGTTCCTTGTTTGTCCTTAACAAGAGACCACCAAGTTTTGTTTCCTACGCCAGTGCCACACAGTTTCCGGCGCAGGCTTTCCTCCCACTTTTTTAAGGCCCACTTGCTGGTTACCACCATCCTCCTGCATGCAGCCCTGTGCAGGTCCTTGTTGCGCCGAGTCGGGTTCCTCTTGTAGCGGAGCCAGGCAGCATACTTTGCCTCGGCAGCAACACGGCAACGGTAGCCAAACCATGGCTGATCCGTCGATCTGGTGGTGTATTCCCTGTGTGGGACGTGGCGTCTCTGGAGGGCGAGAAGGTGAGAGGTGAGTGCAAGTGCTTCACTCTCTGCTCCTCCCTGTAGCAGAGTGGCCCATGGGGTGTGGGTCAGGTCGCGGCGCAGGGAAGCCCAGTCTGCTTTGTTCCACAGCCAGATGGTGCGGGTGGTGGCCTCGTCCTGAGCCACGCCCACTTCCAGCTGTGTCAGTACAGCGTGATGGTCAGAGCTGCCCACGAGCCCCAGCTGATGACACTGAAGCTTGTCTTCCTGGTAGTCTGAGATGACAGGGTCTAATGTCCCTCCTCGTTCATGTGTGGGGAAGGTGACATGATCTGTCAGACCCTGCACCTCAGGAGATTCTCGTAGGCGTCTCTTTCCAGGTGGTGATTGAGATCCCCCACAATCAGCACGTGGCTGCAGCTGTGTGCCATCATCAGGTTGTCTAAGGTCTCAGTCAGGTACAGGAGTGAGTCAGGCCCTTGTCGCGGGGGGCGATACAGGGCACACAGCAGGAGGGCTGAGCGGTCTGCCAGCATTACTCGGAAGTACATCATCTCCATCATTGGAGGCGTGTCTATGTCGAGTAGCTGGGCCTGCATTCCTTCCTTGAAGCAGACAGCCACTCCACCTCCTGTTCGCTCCTGTCGGTCCCTCCTCACCCAGTGGGTGAAGCCCTGCATCCTGCCATACGTGGGCTCCACCTCACTGTTCAGCCATGTCTCGGTCACCACAACAACGTCTGCATTGTGTCGTTGCACACAGTTGTGGTATAAGTCTGCAAGGTTAGTCCGGAGACCACGGACGTTGCTAGAGACGACCTTTAGTTGGCGGCGGGGCAAGCTGGCTGTACCATGGTGAGGGATGGTAGTGAGCGAGGCCTGCTAGTCCGAGGTGGTGGTTAGGGTCCGCGGCCGACTGCTGGTACTGGTGAAGAGGAGTGGTCCACTGCCGCCCCTGGTTCTGATTCCAGATACCAGGCTGAGGAAGGAGTGGGCGAGGTTGTGGCAAGGACTGAAATGAAGTGAGGGGGTGGGCGGGCTGAGGCGCTGCAGGTGGGAAGGGTGTGGCTGTGTATCTTTCCACCGTAAGAAGCCGCTGTAGGAGACGCTCCTGACGTAAATCGTCAGTTCTGGCGTGGCAAGTAGCAGAAGTGTGTCCTTTCCGTGAGCAGTACTCACACACTTTTGCCTTGGCTCGCTTTTGTGTCTGCTTGGTGGCCTGGTGAGTCCTCAGTCCTTCGCTGGACACCCTCCTCGCGTCCTGCTGCACTTCCCTCTTAGATTTCTTTTTTCTCCAATCTCCTGAAGTGGTCTGAGGAGAGGTTCGTGGGCGAACAGAGGCACCGCGATCTACTCCGTTCGCTGTGTTTATGGAGGAAGAGTCCCTGCTGCTCTGTGTGGCGGTAGACGTGGTAGTGAGTACCGAGCAGTCACTCTGTGTGGCAGAAGGAGTGACAGTGGACGCTGGGGAGGTGTCACAGTCGCTCTGTGTGGCGGTGGAAGCAGTGGAGGTAGGCGGAGCGGTCGTTGTTTCCCGGGCAGGCGAAGGGAAGGTGGAAGTGGAGAAAACAGCTGCGTACCGGATCTGTTGCGGTTTATCCGAGCTCCACCACGTCCTCCACCTCTCAGAGTCCTGACAAACCACCTCCCAGTGTTCGTCAATTGACTCTGCGTGGGCGCTGACTGCCTGAGAGCGTGTGGCTACTTGCGTCTGGCGCTGTTTTGACGCTATCAGCCTGTCTGCTACTCTGAGAGCCGCAGCAAACACGTCTCTGTGCTGTATGATCAAGTCTCGGTCGTCCTGGAGGGACTTAATCACACAGTTTTGTTGAGAGGCTTCCTCAGTGAGCTTCTCAACTAGTGAAACTAGCTCTCTCTCTCCAAGCCCTCCCACTGACTCTCCCACTATCGTCCGGTAGTGGCGTGGGGTGTGTCAGTCTCCTCGCTGATGTAGATGACGGGGTCCGGGATGTTTGCTTGGAGTCGTAGCTGTTCCGTGTAGCTACACTTGAAGACTGGCGTATCCCCAAGGCAGCTGTTGTGACAAAGGTTACGGCAGGTTTCCTCGTCACAGCTCACGTGTTGAGTCTTAAGTGTTGCTTTGCCACAAACGCAACACCAATTCTGTGGCTGGTAGCCAGGCAAGTCTCGCCTGGCTATGGGGCGATGGGCGGGGCTAGACATTGAGGGAGAGGATAAGTGATTCCCTGGGGAATTGTGGAGCCAGGTGTGGGAGCGACAACGAGTGTTGGTTCTAAACGACACGTACGACACTAACACACTCGTGAACACAGACACTAAACACTGGCACAGAACACAAAGCACTTCCCCACAGGCGCACAAAAAACACACGACACTAACTACCTCTCCCACAAGTCAAGCCAAACCAGCCACGGAGAGAGAGATACAGGTTGTTTAAAAAAAACTACCTTGGAGAGATTTGGCAACTGTGTGCTGCCTTAGGCCTCGCGTCAGGTCAGGCCCGGGTCTCAGTCACTGCACGGGTACAAGCACTCTTTTCAAGTGATTTTTTAACACTATTGCAAGGCTTAGCACACCTTACACTTTTACATGGACACCAGGACACTTAGCACTTCAAACACTGAAATTTTCACAACACTGCACTTTGTTAAACCACTGTAACACCACGAAAAACACGGAGCTACCACGTGCGTGACCTCTCTCTCTCTCTCTCTCTCTCTCTCTCTCTCTCTCTCTCTCTCTCTCTCTCTCTCTCTCTCTCTCTCTCTCTCTCTCTCTCTCTCTCTCTCTCTCTCTCTCTCTCTCTCTCTCTCTCTCTCTCTCTTAGCAAGCTATGAAAGAAATATATACAAATATTCAATTACACCCTGAAAACTTTTAGAGAGCTGAGTTAAGAGAGGTTGCAAATACATCAATGAAAAGGAGACTTGGTGGGAGGAACACGAACAGACACAAAGAAAGAGATGAGACTGAGTAAAGACAGAAAAGAGAGTCCTGTGTACGCGTGTATTGGAAAGGAACATCCATTTCATATTAATAACAAGCTCTACTAAGTTAACACGAAATAAAAGAAAAGGAGAGAACACGTATCTACTGTACCTCTCCTTTGTCATTCCCAAGTGTTACGCCACCAGACTGACTTTACTATTCCAAGTTGTAATGGAGATAAGAGTACTGTCCATATTTGAAAACCTTGCCTTGTATAAAATGTTCCGGATTTGTAAGTGTGAGGTGGAAGGGTGCAAGAACAGGAGGAGAGGGAGGAGGAGGAAGAGGAGAGATAAAAGAGCATCGTGTACATAAGGTGTGGACGAAAAAGAGAGGGTAGATACATTATTAAGGTACATGATAGGAAGTAAAGTAAAATAAGAACAGAGAGTGAAGAAAAAAGAAAGATATCGAAAAGGAGAGGAAAAAGACAAATGTAAAATATAAAAAAAAAGAAAAATACGAAAAAGAAAGAGAAAGAAAGAAAAGATAAGAGGTGGAGAGAAGGATAAAGATGAAATAGGAGGGAAAAGAAGAAGAAAAGCAATGGAGATGAAAATGGAGGAGGGAGAGAGGAGGTGGAAGAGAGATGATATGGAGAAGGAGATGAGGAAGTAGAGGAGGAGAAAAGGAGACGAGGTGAAAGGGAGGAGGAGAAAGGAGGAGGAGGAGGAGGAGAAGGAGGAGGAAGAGGAAGAGGAGGAGGAGGAGGAGGAGAAGGAGGAGGGGAAGAGAGGAGAGGGCAGGTCATCTTGGAAAAGGAGGTAAAGAGGACCCGAAATATCAATCGAAGGATTAATAACCTTGGAGTTACACATCGCGTCCAGATGGATCTCTCTCTCTCTCTCTCTCTCTCTCTCTCTCTCTCTCTCTCTCTCTCTCTCTCTCTCTCTCTCTCTCTCCCTTCCCCATCATTCCCTTGAATCTGACGGTTAATTAACGACCGGCGGGGCTTCCTCTTTCCTCCTCCTCCTCCTCCTCCTCCTCCTCCTCCTCCTCCTCCTCCTCCTCCTCCTCCTCCTTCTCTTTCTCCTCCTCCTCCTAACTCACCTCAATACTTCCCGTTCCCTCCTTCTCCCCAATACCTTTCCACTTCCCTTCTCTCCTTTCCCGTATCTCTGCTCCTCTTCGTCTCCTTCCTCGCACCTTCCTTCTCTCCGTACATCACCTTCCTCTTGCACGCGCATCTTTATCTTCATTATCCTCTTCCTTCCTCATTCCTCACCTCTCCTTCTTCATAGGATATCTCCCCTCTGCATATCCTCATCCTGTTCTCCATCTCTCCTCCTCTTCCTTCTCGTCTTCCTCCTCGTCTTCCTCTTACAGCGCCGGCTCCAGCTCGCTCCGGCCACTAATGTCTCCCGGGTATGTGGCCTCGACTAGATTATGTATGTTAGTGGCCACGCGGGGCACTTCAAGGCGGTGTTTCGGGTCCACTTTCTCCGCGTGTGCTTGCTTGTTGGGCCGGGAAGATCTTGGCCTCTGCTTACCTCCCGAGAGAAAGACTATGACTTGCCTGTGATTTCTTGGGTTATGGAAAGGGTTGGTGTTTATGTGGTGGTCTTAGGGGAGGTATAGTGTGTGTTTGGTAGGGTGGTGCTGTGTGGAGGGTGGAATAAGGTACTTTGAGGTGTTGGTGTGAATGTTTTAAGGATGTTTGCCTGTGTTTGAGTATGTGTAGGGTCTTCAACTGGTGGGAAAGTGTTAAGTGAAAAACGAGAGAGGGTGAACGTAAGGTGCTTGTCTGAATTGTTGAGGGTGAAAATCAACGGTTTGGGTTCCATGCGTGTTAAAGTGAATAGTTATTTGTTTTAGGGATGTTTCCAGAGAGTGATGGCAGGAGTTGGGAAAATTTAATAGGTGTTGATATACGTTTGATAGCTTTTAAGTCGTTAAGAGTGAACGGTTAAGAATATTTAGGGTGTTAAGGATGAACAGTTAAGGGTGGTGAGGTAAAGAATAGTAATAGTTAACAATATATAAGGGTGTTAGGGGATGGCTGAAGTGTTACTGGTGTTAGTGATGGTGAGGAGCGTGGATAGTGCTGAACGATGGGCGTAGTGGGTGGTGTTGGCAAGATGGAAAGGTGAGATTAGCCAGTGTTGATGTGTGAGTAGAAAGAAAATGCAAAAGTGCTCATTCACGAGGCTTGTGTAGCGCGGATGCAGTAAAGGTGGTTGTGGGTGAGTAAAGTTGGAGGTGCCGCGAGTGACAACAAATGACATGCACGGGAAGGCGACACGTCAGTGAGTACTCTCTGTAATTGCATTTGTTATGGATCCTTTGGCCAGGACTCTCTTAGGGAAATTTATCAATGCAATTTACTATAATGAAACACAATAGAATATAACCTAATTATCTTCAGCAACGTTTCCATCGAATTATAGATAAATCGGTAAAATTCAGTATTCCGCGCCGGCCGTCGCCTCATACGGGTTTTACGATGAATTGTTGCGCCAATGATACTGTTTATATTTCATTCTTCCAACAAATTTTGGGCCACGAGCCGTGATACAAAAATTGCAGCCCATTTTATCCTCTTCTTGTGGCCGCGGGCTGCAGGTTTTGGAAGGTGTTCCAGGTGGCTGCGGCTTCCAAAGGGATTTCTTTTCTTCCCTCCGCTCATCTAACAAGAGACCTTCACAGCCTCATATTTATCTCCGCATTTCCTCCACGTTTTCAATCAGGAGAATATTGGGGTGAGGCCGCTGCCCCGCCCCGGCCAGCTGTGGGCTGAGCCACGGCCGACAGATGTGACCTAATTCACCCGCCGGGGCTCAGGCGGCGTCGCCTCCAGCAGCTGCCGCCCCTAAAGAGCTCGCTCCTCCCGCGCTCACGAGATTAAGACCTCATTATCTGATCCAATAGAGTTAAGATCGACTAATTATTGGTCATAAAGGCCCCAAATTTAATAGTGCAGTGTTCGACATGACCCAAGAAGCCTCTGCTTTGGCTCAGCCTTCCCAGCTTGCCGCGCCTCGCCTGCACCTTACGACTCTTGCCGAACACCCACCTACGCCAACACTCCCGGCTGCTGGCACTTACACTGTCCGTCATCCGCCACTCCTTCACAGGCTCCCTCACGGCCTCATGTCCCCTCTAACACAGTCCGGCTCGCTAGTCATTCTCTTGCTTATTCGCACATTCATTCCTATACACTCATTCACACTTTTCCCTGGTAATCTTAACATCGGCCAGATCCACACTCATCAAAATCCACATCCTCTCTTTCATTCCCTCCCTTACTCGTTCCGTCCGTTTCTCACTCACTCGTAAACTCCCTCACTCCCTCACGTTCACCCATTCGCCCTGCCTGAGTGTGGCTGGACGAGGAGGCCCCAGCGTTGCTTTCATCCCGGTAGACTCACATTCCCGGGATAATCTGGCGCCATCTCGTGTACTTTCATATACAGAGCCGATACCTTCAATTTGTCTCTCGCCCGCTTCTGTTTCCCTTCCAATTAAATGATTACAAAGGATCGTTCAGGTGCTCCATTATTTTCTTGTATCCTTTCCATTATCGTTTATCTTTATCCCTTATAGTGAGTCTATATCACGCTGGCCAGAATGGATGAGACGGAGGCGGCGAGGCGCGACACCGCACTGCCCAGGAAATGAAATGAAAGGGAACTTTAGAGCAACATCAGCACAGCACAGAGAGAGAGAGAGAGAGAGAGAGTAGAGGCAGTTCCGGGTAGATCAGGGACCCTCATTATCACTCCCTTTTTTTTCCCACATTTTTTCTCGCCCCGCCGCCTCCCTGGCCGTAAGACAAGGCAGTGTTTCCCCGCGCCTGGAGATAAATGCCCACAGGATAGTCGGGTGTCGAGAGTTTGACGGGGAACCGACAGAGGCGCTAAGAAATTCCCGCTGCACATTCTGGCCTGGCAAGACTCGCTCTACTCTGCTCGCACATCAAATTTCACTTACCGGACCCAAACTGACTTTAACTAACTCCAACTTTGCAACACAATTGACCCCTCGCCCCCATCCATATCGTAATGAGCGGCTGCTTTCCTCGCCTCCTCCCCATCCGGCTCCATCCCGACCCGGCCTCGACCTGCCCCGCCCTGCCTCGCTCTGCCCCGTCCCTCACATATCGCAAAAGCAGCTTAACTCTTCGCTCCCTCCGACAGATACAAATTGTTTCGACTGCCGCCATTACTAGGAAACGATAAAATTGTGTGTTTGCTAGTTATTTAAGGAGAGGACGAGGTACTAGACAGCCGCCATTATTAGGAAACGATATATTTGCTATTTGTTTTAAGAGTGGACGGTTTTACTAAGCAGCTGCCATTATTACAAGACGATAAATTTGCCGCACTCTGCTTCCCAAAAGACTGAGAGGGATGCCAGCTCGCCGCCGCTACTAGAAAACTTTAACATATGCACACAGCCAACCTCAATAGCCACCTGTGCTAAGAGGCGATAGATCGGTCACGCCAGTAAATTTGAAGAAGTTAACAGTGTGTCTCTTCAAAATATTTACCCTGGTTACTTGTCCTGGCCGCTGAGAGTAAATCTCTAGGAGAGGCAGCGCGCTCTCGTAATATGAATTGCTACCTAATAGGAAATATATGTTCCCGAAAGTTACTTAAGAAACAGGTTACGTGACATCTACCACTGTCATTTTTAATAAAGAAAATAGCGAAACTTTTAACAATATCCTGCTACCACAGAAGGGCGTAATTTGCTTGCAATATTAACTTGATAGGCGAATTTCCGCTCTACAAACCAAGTGCTCCTCGCATGTACTGTATTCTGCAATTTATGTAACAGCTGCAGATAAAAGGGGAAATATTATATGTAGGTGGGTTCTTATAGATAAGTATCCGCGTGTGTTGATGAAGCTGTCGGTCTCATAGGGCTTGAAGTAAAGTCCAGGAGACAGTCATTAGATAAATAGAGATAACCCAGCAAAACTTAACAATGCTGAGGTAAAGGTAGCTTTCAATCTTGGGTGCTTAAAAGGATTATGTACTCCCTTCCTACACCATCACTTATTCCTGAACAATGTACGTGCTACGCTGGAGCCACGCCGAACAACTGCGACTCGAGTAACACCCACTTGTAAACGAAAACCCGGAAAGCAGGAACGCGAGTGGCGGCGCTTAATACAATCTGATAGCGCTTAGATACGATCAAGAGACCCTCTAGGAGAAAAAAAAAAGAGAAAACCATCCATGCATCCGACACCACTCCACGACCTGGCTAACTACCACACGCTTATTGGGCGAGCCATTGCGCCTCCCTAAGTGGTGGAGGCATCAGGCTGTACTACCAAATTAGCCTTAGATGGGCCTGCGCGGGGACGACCGGCCGCTGAAAGGACTATTGTGCGGTATAATTGCATCGAAATAGTTTGGCAGTCTTGGGGCCCCGATGGCGGTGTGCGGAGCGAGGGAGGAAGGCGGGCCTGCTATTTAGGGTGATGCGTCAGGGTGTTATTATAGGTCGTGGTATCTTAATGATGCTGTGTAGCACCCATGATCCGGCGAGGGATCTTAATTAAGTGTTGGTGTCGAGTTGTCGTGACGCGGCGTGACGCATTAATGAAGCGTCGCGTCTTAGTCGTTCAGCGTCTCACGCTGATTGAAGTCCTTGGCGAGGATACTTTTGTGTGTCACTGCAGAGACTCCAGTGACAAACCAGACCCATGGATTTCCCAAAATTTGTCACTATAAACAAGAAACACGAAACAACCACAACCATTACGTTCACATTTTTCTCAATAGCTACAAAATTGACGAGACAAAACAATTACCATATAAACATTTGTCAATGTAGCGAAGAACTTATAGCTAAGACCATTTATCTACTGACATATTTCACTGTAACCATGAAACTCACTAAACAAAATAATTAACTTAAGTGGTGTTCTCTGTAGCCAAAAAAAATCAATATGTCCTGCACGTAACTTTTCTGTCTTCCTCACTCAACAAACTGAAGTGTATTCCTAAAACAGTTCTCCTTAACTAGATATTCAGTGACATCCAGAGGCGAAAGATGCGCTGTAACTGCTTGAAATCAAAAAGGATAGTTTTATGGAAATCATGCATCAAAGTGAAATGAATTGTCGATATCATTCACTCGTTTTTTTTTCTTTTCACTTTAATCAAAGAACTAAAAATGAAAAGTGCACAGTAAGTCAAGTTTTCCGCCTAAATTAAGTCAAGTGTATGAAAACGAGATGTAAAAGTTTCCTTCGCCTCACAGATCACCGAGTCACTTCCGTTATGAACCTTCTGTTTTTATGTGATGTTTTTACGGGATTCCCTTTTTTTATGGCGCGGGTCAGGACTCGGTTAGATGCCGGCCAGTCATTTATATCAGTGATGGTCTGCGTTGACATCCACCGCACCGCTGACTGATTGAACTCGATAACATGGAATTTATGGATTATTTGACTTTTTTCCTCCTGAACCTCTTTTTTTTTCCTGGAATCCTGAGAGGTGGGCCTAGGCGAGCGGTGATTGGCTGGCTGCGTTACTGGGCCAGGACGAACTTTTTGATTGGGTGTCGTGATGGTGACGTCAGTGGCAGTTGGGGATTGGTTGTCACGGGCGCCTCCTCACCGGTCCGGGCGCGTTGCCAAGTCCCCGCCATAATAATCATGTTCTTAAGACGTGATTGGACGCCACGAGTCAGCAATTTGACCAATGGGAAGGGATGTAGCTGATCAAAGGACCCGCTAGAATTATATGGAGGAATTTAAGGAGGAAGGAAGGAACCTTCCTCCCTCCCTGCCTTTCTGCCTCCATGCCTCTCTCCCTCCCTGCCTCCCTGCCTTTGCCTCCCTTCTCCACCTGCTTGCCAGCCTGCCTCCCCCTTCCAGGCCATCCGTGAGCCTCGTCCTGCCTCCCGCCATGTATCGCCTCCTTTGTTCTGCCTCAGGGTCAACCAAGCGCCGCCGTGACTCCCTCGTTGTTGTATTTGGAGTGACCTTATTCTTGATCTTGATTCTAAGGGTGATATTATTTCTTCTCAATCTCTTAAGGGAGGATAAAGAGTAGATCTTCCTAACATACACGTGCATTCGTCTACCACAGCACTTTCTCTTTTGTCTTTGGTATCGTTTCATTTTCATATTTAATTTAGCGTCACTAGTTTATTATTTTTGTCACTTCTGTAAGAATAATTGCTAGCGGTGGAGAATTATTTATTTTTTTAATAGTGGTATTGTTATTACTGCATACATCGGCGTCTTTTAAGGAAGTGCAATGAAACAGTCACAATTAAACACAGCAATTTCTCTTTGGCTCGTATTCTCAATTACTTCTGTGCTTCACCTCAACTGTTTCAAAAGGCTTTGTTGAAGTTTACACGAGTTTTGAGGCATTTTTTTTTTTACGGTTCTAGAGGCAGATTGACAAGATATCTATTCTATTAACTGTTGAAACACTCTTGAAAACCCTACTAACCATCTGTGTGGCCTTGGAAAATAGTCGTGGTGAGACAGCAAAGCGTTTCTGAATAGGGGTTCGATCTGCCAGGCCGCATTCTTATCCCCTCAACTGTTAATTCTCCGTCATGATCATCTTTCAGTATTGTCCACACCTAACCACCTTCCTTATTACCTGTGCTACTGTGGCGCTGTGGTGTTTTAAATTGCTGTGTTGTTATAGTTTTGTACGTTGGCTTGGTGCTGTGAGTCTCCCGTGCCGTCGTGTGAGCGCCGAGTGAGGCCGGGTAACAGGATGAGGACGCAGCGGGGTGGCAGCAAATTTTAGGTTGTGTCAACTCATCGTGATTACGTGATTAGTACTTTCTGGAAGGGTATCGATCGTGTCATTAGTGCCATTGTGCGGAGGCCTGTGGTGGTCGTGGTGGTGGTGGAGGTGGTGGTTATGGTGTTGACTTCAGTGGTTGATTGGGTGTGGTGATGATGGTGGTGTTAAAAGTGAAGTTGGCAGTAGCTATAGTGGTGTTGTGGCAGTAGATGTAGTGATAGTAGTAGTGATTATAGTAATGGTGGTGAGAGTAGTGGTAATTATAATAGTAAAAGTGGTAGTGGTGGTGTATGGTGAGCGATGGTAGTGGTGATGGTGGGGGTTGCAATGGTAATGGTAGCAACAATAGCAACACAAGAAGCAGCGTCACTAACACATGAGGCGACCACGCAGGTGTGACAAATTCTTCATTAAACACTGCAAAGATTAAACATTGCAAGAAACGAAAATATAAAAAGAAGCGAGACATTTCACTTGAGTGCCCGAGCTGGCGTGACACATTCCAATCCTTTTCGCACATTTTTGCTCTCTTCCTCATGTTTTGCCCTATTGTCGCCGACGCTCACATTTCTGGTTCCTGTTGACTCGCATCGAGAGACACGCAGCCCCGACCAGACACGCCGCCCTTTCCGCCTCACAGGAGCCACCGCGCCACTGTTTACAGCGACCCCTGATGAAGTTTGCGTTAAAAATAAAATGTGACAAACTCGTCCAACTTGAAGCAACCTTGTGTGTAAGCATAATAAAGTTCTCCGGCCCTGAAAACTGTTTTATACATTTTTTTCTTTACTTCCTCTCTTTCTTACCCTTTTGTTAACCATTCCGGCGATTCCTGGCGAGGAGGACAGAAAGGCAGGAGAAAAAGAGCTGTGTTAGTTAATGAATTCTGAAAATTTGCCTGCCATGAGGGATAAAGGTTGTGCCTCACCATCTCCCGAGGACACGAGGACGCCGCCCTAACAAGGTCTCGCGCTGGCCCGGGACACTTCTGGGTTTAAACACGAGCTCGTATGCAAATGTGGAACGGGTTAGGGCCAGTGCCAACGGTACGGCGAGGCACCATCACTCCGAGCCTGCCTCCCTCTCTCTCTCTTTGCCTCTCCCTCCCTCTCCCTCCCGCGGGGCAGCTGGTGAGCGTTCCCTCGCACGCTACCACCTGTTTTATTCACCCTCCTTGTGTCCCTCTCTGTCTCTGTCTGTGAGGCCCCTGTGTCTGTCTATCTGTTTGTTTGTCTACGTCCGTCGGTGTTGCTTTTGTCTGATAGTATTCGTTTTTATTGAGTGTGTGTGTGTGGGTGTGGGTGTGTGTGTGGGTGTGGGTGGTTGAGTGGGCGATTCTTTTGATTAGTGATAGCCAAACCTTTCACTAACTTGTTTTCTTTCTTTCTTTTCAGGTAAGTGTTCGCTGGATGACGACAACACTCAGAGGCAACTCCTTTCTGATACAGCCACGTCCCGGCAAGTGAGAGAGAGAGAGAGAGAGAGAGAGAGAGAGAGAGAAATTTAGTCATTATTATTGTTACTTTTTTTATTACTATACATTTTCTATTATCCCCATGACCAATACCTCTTTCTTTCCTTAATAAACATCATTTCTCTTCACTTTATCCATATCAGCACCAAAAAACTCATAAATAATCGAGAAAATACTGAATAAATCCAAGTATATTATTATTTTTCTATAACTTTCATTTTCATCGTATTTTTCTCCTTTCAACTACTGCGTCACTGCTTCTCTCTCTTTCCAGCACTTTTTATCTCTCCCACTCTTCGTACTCCATCTTACTCTATGAAGACCTATTTTTTCCTCCTCCAGAAGTAACAGATAGTCAACAATTAGTGGCTGACAGGAGCACTATTCATCGGTAATGTAAACACTGCTAACTTGCCTCATTAGTCGAGTTTATTTATGCATATTTCACCAGAAAGTAAATGAGTTTCGGGCGCTGTGTGTCTACGAGTGAGTGTACCAGAGAGAGAGAGAGAGAGAGAGAGAGAGACAGAGAAAGAGAGAAGGGGAGATTGAAGACAGAAGGGAAGGTATAGGATGAGGTGGGAGGAAAAGAAGAGACGCAATAAAGAGAAGGGAAGGGAAGAGAAGTGAACTAATGAGAGAGAGAGAGAGAGAGAGAGAGAGAGAGAGAGAGAGAGAGAGAGAGAGAGAGAGAGAGAGAGAGAGAGAGAGAGAGAGAGAGAGAGAGAGAGAGAGAGAGAGAGAGAGAGAGAGAGAGAGAGAGAGAGAGAGAGAGAGAGAGAGAGAGAAGAAGGAAATGCAAGGTAATAGAAACAGGAAAATACAATGAAAGAATAAGGCATATTTTGTGACAGGCAGGAAGGAATACAGATTTCGGGATGTATGGGGAAAAATCTATAGGAAAGTGTATGGGAAACTAAATCTGGGGTTGTGTGTGTGTACTCTGCCTACCATAGTGGTCTGAAAACTTTGTAATTTCATACATTCTTAACTTTATTCCTTACATGTGACCAGACTTGCTAAGATATTATAATGTACTTCATATTTCAGTAACATGTGAGGAAGGAGAGGAAAGATGAAGAAAACTTACAGATAGAATGAAAAAAAAAATGAAAGGGATGAGACTGAAACTGCCCTTTTCATATATTATTTTTATATATTTTCACCTTTTCCAGCATATTCAGATTTCAAACTATAAGATAAAACATTTCATCCTTATTTTCTATACAATTTCTTTAACGTCAGCGCAAAATAAACTGAACTAACTGGAAGAAACAAGAGTACTCACCATTTTTCCCTTTTCTGAAATTAAACTGAAATGAAAATATGTAAGACAAATGTATATTTCTCCTTGACATATCAATACTAATAGAATGAGCACACACACACACACACACACACACACACACACACACACACACACACACACACACACACACACACACACACACACACACACACACACACACACACACACACACACACACACACACACACACACACACACACACACACACACACACACACACACACACAATGACACCCCACCATATCTTACTACCATAGAGTTGAGTGCAGCATGAAATATTAACACGTAGCAAGAAGGAGGACGCGAAGGGAAGCATCAGTGGGCATCTGTGTTCAATTATCTGTGAGTGCATTTAACTGACTAATACATTGTTAATTCGGCCCATTAGCTAGTGCCCTCCAGTACTGTGCGCGGCAGACACTGGGGCAACGCACGCCAGCCAGACGCACGGCAAGGAACGTAATCGTCGTCTGTAATTTAGTTCTTGGAGCTTTACGACCCTCCAGAGAGAGAGAGAGAGAGAGAGAGAGAGAGAGAGATGCAGGCAGGCAGGGAGGCAGGCAAACAGAGACAGGAACGCAGGGGGAATGAATAAACAACAGCGTAACAACTAACAAAATAAATAAAAACAATTAGATTAAAATGTGCAAAAGACAGAGATGTAGTCAAAAGTCCAGAGAGAGAGAGAGAGAGAGAGAGAGAGAGAGAGAGAGAGAGATGCTGGTGAGCGGGTGTGTGGTGTGCGAAGGAAAATTTATGCTGGATTAATGGAGGAGTGAGCTGGGATGAAGGCAGTGCTTTGTCTCCGGGCGGGGCTGGCTACTCCCTGCTGCTGGCGCTGAGGGAGGAGGAGGAGGGAGAGGAAGGGTGGTCGTGGCGGGCTGGTGCCTCTCTCAGCTTCCTCTATTTTGCAGCAGTGTACGAGGCCAGACAACATGCACGCTGCTCCTCGGTTCGATTCTCCCTGCCAGCCTTTCTACGAGAATTGTGAGAGTAGAGAGGGACGGAAAGATAGCTTGGTGTTTGTGGGGAAGAATGATAGTAAGGCTAGTTTATACAGGTAAATAAATAAAATATAATTGATTGCTTTCACTGAAGTATAGGAATGCAAAATGCCACAAGATTAATGGCCAGGAACCTCACTATTTTAGTCCCCCATACAAGTATCTGAAGCTGCATAGAATTAACAAATTATATGGAGAAAAGATATGGAAACGCGTCATAGCACTGAAGTGGTAAAAAAATCGTGATCTGACTGGTACAAGAATATAAGAAAGGTTATTGACGGTTGTAAAAAGGAAAAAAAAATAAACATTGATCTGGTAATAACAAAGGAACTGAGTAAGTACTTGGAGGTTACTAGAAACTATGATTATTTCAGTAAGACATGAAAAGAAGGTTTGGTGATGATCATAGTGAGAGTGACATGTGAATTAATTTATAAGTAGCGTTCGAAATTATTTGTTTGCATTGCCACTAACAGGCTTGTGATTATTTCAGTAATGGATGAAAGGATGGTGAGGGTGAGGAAGAGTGAAAAAATTATACTCATGGTGATAATGGAAATAAAAGAGAAAAGTAGTGATCCTTTCTCTGCTCTTTGTTACTTTGCTTGGTGCGAAAAATTGAGCAAAGAATGAAATTAAGAGAATAATAATGGTAATGAGGAAAAATTAGATACATTAGCAACAGTACTCTCTAAAATGGATGATAATTATTTTAAAGCCTTATAGTACTAACACTTAGCGCATTCAATAGAGAGGAAAAGATTGAATCTTAATGTTAATGGTATAAAAGAGTAAAAGCACATTAATGGAGAGTGCAAAACTATGCAGAAAAAGAAACTATCTGAAATAATAAAAATAATAACAAAATTGATTCCTGAAAATTAAGTATTGATAAAAAGGAATATCAAGAGTTTCCATAACGAAGATTGGGAAAAGGCTGTGCAATGTGAAAAATCTAATAAAATAAAGAGAAAATAGATGATGTCACTAAAACAACACCACCACCACCACCACCACCACCACCAACACCACCAACACCAACAACAACAACAGCAACAACAACATGATCATCATCATCAACGAGAATAACAATAAGAACAACAATTATAACACCCACGAAAAAGGCACTACTACAACAACAACAACAACAACAACAACAACAACAACAACTACTACTACTACTACTACTACTACTACTACTACTACTACTACTACTACTACTACTAACTACTACTACTACTACTACTACTACCACCACAACAACAACAACAACTGCTACTATTACTACTACTACTACTACTACTCCTATTACCACCACCACCACCACCACTAACAATAACAGAAGCAGAACAACCCACCAGGCAGATCCTCCACTCACGTCCTTGCAATGTTACCACCGAGTTTGTATAAGGGAGAAAAAAAAGCCAAAACAAGCGAGTGTGAGGCGAGTGGCGGCCTCCCGGACCCAGAAAGTTGCCGGCTATTTATGCAGCGATAAGTTGGCATGCAAATTGTGAAGTTTCATATAACCGCATCCGACTTGTTCTGTGGAGCGGACAAGTGACTCGCTCAGCCGTTAGTCGTGATTTAGATAGATGGTATTCAGACCGCTGTGTTTTTGTTTGTCAGTATGTGTGTGTGTGTGTGTGTGTGTGTGTGTGTGGATGTGGGTGTTTGTGTGGGTGTGTGTGGATGGGTGGGTGCATGGGTGGGTAAGGAGTATGTGTGGGTGGACAAACAGTGCAGAGAGAGAGAGAGAGAGAGAGAGAGAGAATGTACACGCAAAAAATAAATACACATACACAAAACGATGGAAAAAAAGGAAAAAGAAAAACATGGAAAGGAACACACACACACACACACACACACACACACACACACACACACACACACACACACACACACACAAATAAATCAAAATACCTGTAGATGGAATGACGCTGGAATGCAAAAGTCTCACTATACAAAAAAAAAAGAAAGAAAAGGAAAAAAAAAAGTCAAATCAACGTTGAAAAAAAACGTGAGCAAAAAAAAAAAAAAAAGTAAGGGATAAAAATAACACGCTGACTAACCTACACTTGAATCATCTTTTTTATTCTTTTTTTTTTTTTTCTCCTGCCAAATTTCCCTCCCAAGCAGTGACCTCTTGTTAGTGAGGGGAGGGAGGGAGGACGGAGGCTGGGTGTTGGTGGGATGGGGCGTAAGGGGCACGGAAACCCAAGTCCCGGTCGCCCAATAAGGACAGACAATGGAAAGCGAAACTCCTGAATGGATGGAAACGAAAACAATAAAACTGCCAAATCCACATACACACACACACACACACACACACACACACACACACACACACACACACACACACACACACACACACACACACACACACACACACACACACACACACACACATACACGGGTCGCAGGAGACATCTGTGCCAGCCTTTGCCCTGCCTTCCTTACAGAGTGCGAGGCGGCAACACAGTGGAATAAAAGTCACTTAATAATTTCTGGAAAGCAAACACGGGGCATACGGCGTGGCTGGACTGCAGATAGGGCGACGCTGAATAAACGAAATAGTCAGATTTTCCCTTCTGTTTCCTCACGTTTCCCTTCTGTTTACCGGCCCTTCACTTCCATTTACTCCTGCGAATTGTTGTCACCTTTCCCTTCACTCTCCTTCGCTTTCTTACTCGTTCCCGCCATTGTTCAGATAAGTAGTTATTGACACTAAATAAATAAGATAAGTTTTTTTTTTTTATTCTGTTTCCTTTTTGTGTTTTTAATTTCTATCACTTGCTGTCACCTAACTATTCCTTCTCCCTCTCATTCGTCAACTTGGGACATATTACTGACACTAAATAAGACAGCCAGTATTATTTTCCTCCTCTTCCCTTTAGTGTTTGCTTGGAATTCACATCACTTAATTCCTGTCCCTTGCTGTCGCCTAATTTTCCTTCTCCCTCCCATTTGATTCGTCAACTTACCACGTATTACTGAACCTAGATAAGATAGCAAGTTTTTTTCCTACTGTTTCCTTTTTTGTTTACGTGGAATTCACACCACTTAACTCCTGTCTCTTACTGTCACCTAATTTTGTCTTTTCCTCCTTTATTTTCCCCACTAACGGTTAGACTGACATATTATTGACGCTAGATACATAACATAGTCAGATATTTCCTGTTTTCTTTCTATTTACTTGCTTAAATTTTTCTATTTTACGTTTTTTTTTTTTTAGTTCCTGAGCCTTTCTGTCACCTAAGCTTTCATTCCCTCTTCCCATTCGTCAAATAAGCACTAATTATTGTAGCTAAATATACGAAATAACCAGTTTTTTGTTTTCCCCTTTTCGTGTCCTTTTTGTTTATTCTAACCAAGTAACCCTTCTCTCTTGTACCTTGTTGTCACCTTCATTTTCTCTCCACTTCCCTTCTTTACCCCCACAAAGGTCAGATTAACACGTATTACTGATGTTGAATAAGAAATACTCAGACTAGGATTTCACATTCCTTCACTCTTGTGCCTCGCTGTCACCTTTCCTTCCTCTCCTCTCCCTCCGTTTCCTTCTTTTCTCCCTCCCACGTCTCACCTCTTCAGATTAGCATGTATTCTTGGCTAACACTTGAGCTCTGCCACCACCAGACGCCAAGGTGAAGGCTGTGTGTGTGTGTGTGTGTGTGTGTGTGTGTGTGTGTGTGTGTGTGTGTGTGTGTGTGTGTGTGTGTGTGTGTGTGTGTGTGGGGACGAGGACTAGTTCTCAGAATTTGTTAAAAGGTTGAGTAGTGTTTTGCAATTCCTCTCTCTCTCTCTCTCTCTCTCTCTCTCTCTCTCTCTCTCTCTCTCTCTCTCTCTCTCTCTCTCTCTCTCTCTCTCTCTCTCTCTCTCTCTCTCTCTCTCTCTCTCTCTCTCTCTCTCTCTCTCTCTCTCTCTCTCTCTCTCTCTCTCTCTCTACTTTTTAACTCTCGCTTTCTCTTCCTCTCTCACATACACGCTACACACTACACGAGAGAGAGAGAGAGAGAGAGAGAGAGAGAGAGAGACAGACAGACACTCTCTCTCTCTCTCTCTCTCTCTCTCTCTCTCTCTCTCTCTCTCTCTCTCTCTCTCTCTCTCTCTCTCTCTCTCTCTCTCTCTCTCTCTCTCTCTCTCTCTCTCCATCTCTCGCTCTCCGCCACACAATCAGCCTCGGGACACAAAACCCACACAGCCACCGGTCCTAAAAAACCACAAAGAATAACAGGTAATATGACAAAGCATGACAACGCGGCCAAAACTACGATAAACTGAGCCGCTGAGAGACGCCCGGGACGAAACTCGCGTGGGACAAAAGAACAGGAACGGAGATATATAAGAGAGAGAAAGAGAAGAGAGAAAAAAGAAACGGGCGACAAAGGAAGTGAATACCTTTTCATCATCTGCATTACTGCGTCTTGGGCTCCAGAGAGAGAGAGAGAGAGAATAGTGCCACGTTCTCTCTCTCTCTCTCTCTCTCTCTCTCTCTCTCTCGTATGCAGTGTGTAGAGAGAGAGAGAGAGAGAGAGAGAGAGAGAGTCCTGCCACACCTCAGGAAACCAAGGTGAAGATGGATCCGCTGCGCCCCTTGGGACAGCCTGACGGAGGAGATTCCATACGAAGAGCGCGGTGAGGGAATGTAGGTCAGGTCGCAGGGGAAGGCATCGGCAGTCGTGGCGTCAAAGTCGAGGCGGACGAAGCAACAGAATCTCAGCGACAAGGAGTGAGAAAATGAGATCAAGCTACCCCGGAATGTCATCATGGTCTCGGGAAGTGAAGAGCAGCCCTGTCTATCCGATTTGGGGATGCTCTGCTCTGCTCTGCGCTGCTCTGCCTTGCTTTTGAGGAGGAAATCTTGTCTATTCTTCACACTCTGAGGCGCCGCTCGGTGTATAATAAATTTTGCTCCCCCTCCCTCCGCTCGAGATCACTCTTATGAGGCTGTTTTATGACCTGGCTGATAGGGCGCGGTGCAATATTGAGGCTCGTGTCCCACCCCGGCAATATTCCACCCTTGATTAATTGAACTTCTTACGATCAGTCATCAGGAAGTGATTAATAAGTGAATGTCGTTTACATTATTGCTGCATCTCATTACTCTCTTTCTTATCTCAACTCAGGACTTGATTAATTATCCTTTATTAAGCTTCCCTTCCCACTTCCCCTTGCCCTTCCCTTCATCTGCCGTGCCTTACCGTGCCTTGCTTTTCTTCTTCCCCTTCTCTTTCTCTCGCTCTCTTCCTTGCTTTCACTATCCTCTTCTTGCGTATACTTGTATCAGTTATATGTTTGTCTCGACTCTCTCTCTCTCTCTCTCTCTCTCTCTCTCTCTCTCTCTCTCTCTCTCTCTCTCTCTCTCTCTCTCTCTCTCTCTCTCTCTCTCTCTCTCTCTCTCTCTCTCTCTCTCTCTCTCTCTCTCTCTCTCTCTCTCTCTCTCTCTCTCTCTCTCTCTCTCTCTCTCTCCTCGGTATTTCCAGACGCGCTCTAAAAATGTTAATACTCTTCCTTCAAGTGTTCGTTCCTCATCGACTGGCAGCTCTTAGTTACGACATAATGCGACCCATCCCCCCCCTCTTGTAATACCCGCCTTGGGGGAGCACACTCTTAATCCACATTTATTCTAGCATTGTCTCGATCCATTACTGTGATGAGCTACATTATTCACGATTCATAAAGGCCCCGGACTAGCCCATTTATGATTCATAATAGCAAGTTTGGCAAGGCTCCTCTTCTGACCACACATCGTCGTCAGCCTGCCAGAAACTGAAGGAAGAGGCTCTGCTGTGTGTCTTTCTATGTGTATGTGTGTACTGACTGCATGATTGTGAAGGAGAGAAGACAGTGGTGAGAGAAGAAAGGAAAGGGACAAAGCGTATGAGAGAGCGTGAGGTGCGTGTGTATGAGGAAAAGGGAGAAATCTGAAGGGTGAAGTAAAGAGAGACTGGCTTAGGGAGAACGCTGAGAAGGAGGGAGAAAGTTAGGACAGAGGTAGAAAGGGAGTGTTAGAGTGGCCGGGAAGGGAGAGGAATTTCCAGGGAGATGAAATAGGGACACTACTAAGGCGAGGAAGTATTGGCTAAGGGAGGAGGCTTAGAGGGAGGGAAGAAGGGAGAACTAAGAAGTTTTGGTACAAAGGGAGACGCAGCAGCTAGGAGGAAAATTATGTAAGAAGAGATGAAGTAGGAGAATAGAAGAGGGAGGAGACTGGTTAGTAGAAGCTTAGAAGAGAAGTGAAGGAAAAAAATGGAGAGTGAGTGTAGGAAAATGAAGTAAGGAGTAGTTACGAGAGAAAGGAATATAATCACTGGTAAAAAGCACCCATGAGAACCCAACTAGCCCCTGAGTACCATGCCGAGTTTCCATATTCATTCTGCTTACTATTTGGCGATTTTGTACAGCCTCAGAAACTTATATGGGGATTAAAATAGTGAAGACTGTGGCCATGAATCTCCTAACCTCCACAGACCCTTCCTAGTGTCAATAAAGCCGTCTAATCACACCCAAAACTCGTTGAAAAGATGCGTCCTAGTACTGAAGGGGCTAAACATGAACATGAAGTTACTGAGACTTTCAAAAAGTGTGATTACATAATTCTAGTGACACTTTAACAAGAACTCCACGAATTCAATAATAAAAACACCTACACGATCCAAAGCCTTTAAAAATCACCTAAATTAGACTCCAAAGCGTTTCAAAATACGAGGTCTGACTGAAGAAAGAAGCTGAGGAGAGAGAGGGCGGGAAGGAAACGAACTTTGGGATTGTTTAAAGGGCGACTTACTTAGACTTAAAGGAAAGTGTTAAGAGAGTGAGAGTAGCGGCACACGAGCCACGGATTGAGTGGTAGGAGAGTGGATAAGGGAGAAAGTTGTTAAAGGAGGGAGGGTGGCTAGAAGAGGGAGAGGGGGAGGTGAGGCAGCCGCGAGCAAGAAAGACAGAGTGAAAGACGCAAAGAAAGTCTCAGTTCATTGAGGGAACGTGTGTGTGTGTGTGTGTGTGTGTGTGTGTGTGTGTGTGTGTGTGTGTGTGTGTGTGTGTGTGTGTGTGTGTGTGTGTGTGTGTGTGTGTGTGTGTGTGTGTGTGTGTGTGTGTGTGTGTGTGTGTGTGTGTGTGTGTATCATGGCGAGGCAAATACTCAAAAGTGTGTTTGTTTTATCATTTATCAGCGACCTACTTTACGAAGAGAGAGAGAGAGAGAGAGAGTAATCTAGCATTCTCTCTCTCTCTCTCTCTCTCTCTCTCTCTCTCTCTCTCTCTCTCTCTTTCAGCTATATGAGCATAAAACTCGTTAAGCATACATTCCTCCTCCTCCTCCTCCTTCTCCTTCTCCTCCTCCTTCTCCTCCTCCTCCTCCTCCTCCTCCTCCTCCTCCTCCTCCTCCTCCTCCTCCTACCCCAAACTTCTTCACCTGTTCTCAAGATATATTTCCTCCATTTTCTCTCCTCCCATTATGCCTCTCCCTTACCTCCCTCTCTTATCTCGTCCTTCATCTCTTTCCTCCTCCGCTCATCAATATCGACGCATCGTGGGTGTGGGTGGTGAGGGGGCAGGGGAGGCCATCACCACGTGTTATCTCCCCGTTATCTCCCTGCATCCTTCCTATCACCTCCCATATACTTGTTTTCTTATATTAATTTATTTGTCTGTATATTTGATCATTTTATTTATTTAGTATCTTGTTCGATTTTTTTTTTTTTTTTTTTTTACATTTTTTTTCCTAGACGTCTGTTTTGTGGATTTATTTTCCTTTGTATGTTTTATTTGTATATATTTTGCTTTTGTTACTTTCTAATTTAACTCCTTTAGTACCACGGGGCATTTTCTTATCTATTTTGCTTAGTATTTGGTGATTTTATACAGCTTCAGAAACTTATGTGTGGGATTGAAGTAGTGAAGACTGCCCATTAATCCTCTCACCTCCATAGACTCTTCCTAATGTCAAGAAAATCGTTTAAATACTCCAACAATTCATGATAAAAATGCGTTCCAGTAGTGAAGGGGTTGAGATAAGCTAACGTTTCTTTGCTGTTTTTTAAGTCATATATGTGTTTTTTTTTTTTATGTTTTATTTATATATGTGTTTATTTATTCATTTGTCTATTTTTTTTTTATCGTGCAGTGAGTCTTTAGGTCTTTTGTTCATATTCTCACTCTTTGTTGTCTTGTTTTTGTTGTTGTTGTTTATCTATTCGCGTTTTTTTTTTTTCTCTCTCTCTTTGGTGTGTAAGTGAGATATTTTCCTTGTTTATTTATATTTTTTTTCATCTTATTGTTTTCTTCTCCCTCATCTTTTTGCTTTGCTCATTGGCATCATCATCAGTTTCTTCGTTAATATCATTACAATGTTTCTTTTGTTTTTTTTTCAACTTTGTTTTTTTTTTTTTTAACTCCTTTTCTTCTCTCTTCATTCTCTTTTGTGTTATATCTTTATATTTACTTTGTGTTTACTTATCATTTTTTATCTTTAATTTTTGGTTTTAATTTTTTATTTATTTAATTTTTATTTTGCTGTTTTTCAGCGTTTTTTTTTTTTTTTCAATTCCTATTATTTACATATCTCGTGTTTTTCTTTTGTAATTTTTATCTTTAATTTTTGGTTTTATTTTTCTATTATATATTTTATTCTTAATTTTGCTTTGTTTTTTTTTCTGCGTTTTTTTTTCATTTCCTTTTATTTGCATTTTTTTTCTGACAGTTATCAATATAAACTACTTTTAAAAACCCACATCACATTTTATTTTTTCGCAACACAAACCCATTTTTCTAAACCAACATTTGTGTTCACGATGCATTCAATCACATCCTTGTAATCCTATTCATTTATACCTGTATTCATTTCAACCTCGCTTCTAATTACTATTTCCCTGCCTTCATTACACCGTCGCCCTCGTCCTGCCTTCCCCTCCCGTCCCTTACACGTCTACAATTTTTTCCACATTATTCCGGATCCTGGCTCCCTATACAGCCTTCCTTCCCTGCCATCAGCGCGGGCAGGTAGGGCGGGCGTGCTCGGGGTGTGTGTCTGGCAGGTGACGAAAAGCTGATGCTGGAAGTCTTTTGTGGTGTAGCGGGAGGCAGCGACGGGCGGTCTTTGTGGCACCAAGGGCGGGGAGCCTTCCAGGGAAGTTCCAGGGGGCTGCCAGGGTCCTAACAGTGTCCCCCAAGGCTCCGTTCCATGTTTCATCCAGGCTTCACCGCACGTTTCCTCGTCTCATCGTCTCCAAGCCTTGTGTTGGGATTTCAGGGATGTGAGCATTGTGGTGGTGGTGGTGATGGTGGTGGTGGTGGTGGTGGTGGTGTCGGTGCGATGCGTTTGGGTATAATTCAAGTAAGGGTGTTGTTGGCGGTGAAGTACTAACAGTGGTGGTGGTGGTGGTGGTGGTGATGGTGAGTTTTTGTAGTGGTTTCATGGATGTACTTGTAACTTGTGTGATATTTACTCGTTTTGTGAATCACCAGCATGTATTTTGATTTTGATTACTCTTCTAATGAAATAATGAATGTCATCGTGTGTTGTAGTGGTGGTAGAGGTGGTGGTGGTGGTGGTGGTAGGTCAGGGATGTTGGTGATGAGATGTCGCGGTGGACTCGAGTACTGGCGGTGATGAAAGTTCTGTGTGTGTCGTTAATTAATGTTTTGTGTGACTTGAACCCAAAGACCCGGAACGCTAAGGGCGAGAGTGGCGGGAAGGTGATAGCGAGGCCTCTCCTCTTCCACCTCCCCACCCCAGACCCCTTTAGGCACATAGAGGCGCGGTACACCACCCAGTACAGCATAGCGTTTATTGTGCGGTAAATTGGACTGTGCCGCTTCTCTGCATAACACAGACTCCACCACCACCACCACCACCACCACCATGGCAGCCTCTCAGCATCTCTCGGGTCTAAGTTTCCTCCCCGGCACGTCTACAGGCGAGTGTTTTATGAGACAGCTTATGTTTGGTGGTCGACTAATCTTGTTAATGAGAACTTTTATACGGCGGCGTCCCGGCGGGTGACGCATTTCAGCACATAACATTCTGTCGGGGCCACGCGGCTCCTCGCTCACCGCCTGAGGGATGGCGTCGTTATGTGTCCCCAGAATCAGAAAGGTGGGGAATATCGTGCCCCTCCACGGTCAGCAGGAGCGCCGCCCCCGCTGGCATCGTCCGGCCCCCGCTGACACCCGCCGACACTGACTTAAGCGGCCGGCGTGCGAGGGAAAGGTGAATGGAGGTAATTTCCTTCACATCGTCAAGGCTCCAAGATGCACGTACAGGCTGTGGGCGGCGAGAACTGAATGAGTAGTGGGCGGTGAGGGCTGTGGGCGTGGTGGGCGGCGAGAACTGAGTGAGTAGTGGGCGGTGAGGGCTGTGGGCGTGGTGGGCGCCGATAACTGAGTGCGATTTAGGCGGTGAGGGCTGTTGGCGTGGTGCAACGACGTGTGTGAGCCTGGTGGGAGGTGGTGGGTGGTGTGCTGGGTGGGCTGTGGGCTGGGCGTTGGGTGTGTGAGCTGGGTGGGGCTGTGGGCGTGTGGGTGGTGTGTGTCACGAGAATGTGGCTGTGAAGAGAGGGGCGAAAGCAGGAAGGATATTGAAAAAAGAATTTTTTTTCATTATAGCATTGAATTTCTACTGGGATTGTTATTGTTATTCTATTATTATTATTATTATTATTATTATTATTATTATTATTATTATTATTATTATTGTTATTATTATTATTATTATTACTAATATTGATATTATTGTTGTTGGTGGTAGGGGTGGTAGTGGTGTAAATGTTGTTGTTGTTGTTGTTGTTGTTGTTGTTGCTGTTGTTGTTGTTGATGCTGTTGCTGTCGTTGATGTCGTTGTTGGTGATGTTATTAGCAGCATCACTATTTGTTGTGCGCTATTGGTCCGTAAAGGGCAGAGGGGCGGCCAGCAGCAGCACCACCACCACCACCACCACCACCACCACCACCACCACCACCACCACCAGCCACACAGCGCCAGCCGGATTTGACGCGCACTAAAAGTTGAATTTGCATCTTGTGTATATAATTCCTTCGGCTCATAATGGCTGCAATAACTCAACCGTATTTATGCCCTTCGCTTCCTCCCCCCTGCCTGCCCTCCCTATCACGGCAGCGCGGCGCGGGAACATCACCCTTACACTACCAACTGTAAAGACCGATTTCCCTGGACCGGTAACCCGAGCCTGCCCAAGATGATGCATCGGTAAAATACGTCTTATTTGCCCAGTCCATTAGGTCCATTATCAAGTGAAGCCTTCCCCGCTCCCCCAGCTGAGCCCCGAGGTCGTTCGCCGCTGACCAATTTGCTGGCAGGTACCTGGGAATGATGGTCCTTTTAATTCTGATTCGGCATTAGTTTCCCCTCACGCTCAGGAAAAAATGGCCAGGCTTGTTTACATTTTGGGAGTCAAGTGTAATTTTTGTTCCCTTGGCAACGAGATGCAGAGAGAGAGAGAGAGAGAGAATGTGTGTGGATGAGGACTCAGTTTAAAATACTCTCTCTACTCACTATTCACGTTCTCTCCTTCTCTCCATCCCTCTCTCCCTCTCTCCATGTAAACCTCCTCTCATCTCTCTCTCTCTCTCTCTCTCTCTCTCTCTCTCTCTCTCTCTCTCTCTCTCTCTCTCTCTCTCTCTCTCTCTCTCTCTCTCTCTCCTGTTTCCATACCTCTACCCTGTATTTCCCTTCATCTCCCCTCCTTACCTCTCACACTCCTCCATTCCTCCCTTCCCCCCTCTCTCCCTCTTCCCCTCCTCCCCTCTTTCTTCTCCTCCCTCCCTCCCTCCCATCCTCTCACCCTCCCCCTCCCCCTCCTTCCCTCCTCCCTCACTTCACTGCCATACTGACACTCCCTACTTTTATATTTTGGTCTTTTTTTTTTTTTTTTTTATTTCTTCTTTCTTTTGCATTTTTCTTTATTTAGTCTACCTGGTGTTTTTTTTTCTCTCTCTCTCACTCCTTTCTTTATTTTTTTTTATTTGTATTTTTTTTCCTTTTATTTCACGTGTTTTTTTTTTTAGAATTCTGTTTTAGTCTGTTTTTTTTTATTTTGTTTGATTATTTGTATATTTTTCCCTATTTTTCAATTTCCTTTTTATTTACTTTATTTTCTCTTTTTCTTACGATGTTTTCTTGACCTCATTTTCTTTTTTTTTTTCTTGTTTCTTTACCTTGCGTGTTTTCCTTGTTTGTTTTCGTCTCTTGTTCCTTCTCTCTTTTCTTTCTTGTTTGTCTCATTTTGGTCTTTTTATCAGAACTTTCCTCATTTCATCCCTTTCATCTCTCTCTCTCTCTCTCTCTCTCTCTCTCTCTCTCTCTCTCTCTCTCTCTCTCTCTCTCTCTCTCTCTCTCTCTCTCTCTCTCTCTCTCTCTCTCTCTCTCTCTCTCTCTCTCTCTCTCGTCCCCTCGCCCTCACCCTCCTCCCTCCCGATCATAATTAGAGAGAGGGTAATATATCAAGTTCACACGGCCGTAGCGAGGCCACTGATCACCTTCCCTTCTGCAGCGCCTCCGCCACCAGGGAACTGAGATAAGGAAGGAAAATAATTGTGATCGAATAAATTGACTGTCCTTCTTTAGGGGAGTTGCTTTTTATCATTTTTTTCTTTCTTTTGTATTTTTTTCTTATTTTTCTTGTGTTTGTTGTTGTTGTTGTTGTTGATTTAGTTATTGTTGTTGTTGTTTTGGTTGTTATGCTTCCTTTTTTTCTTCTTTTTCCTCTTTTCTTTTCTTTCTTCTTCTTCTTCTTCCAATTATTATTATCATTATTATTATTATTTTACTTCTTCGACTTCTTTTTTTTCCTTATTATTTGTCTTCTTATTTTCATTTTACTTTTTTATTCATCTTTTCTTATTTATTTACCAATACATGTTGTTGCCTCTTAATTTATCTATTTATTTATCTATCTACCTATCTATCTTTCCTTTTATCTCTACTCATGTGTCTGTTTCTATGTACTTATAGGTCCTTTTGTCTATATACTTATTGCTACATATATATCCATCCATATTTTCATCTTTCCATCTATATACACCTATCCATAAGTCTATCTGTCTACTTATACTAATTATGTACTTCTATATTTGTATGTACTGCACCTTCTCTTTTCTCTATTTTTTACCTTTGCTTTTTATCTCATCTATTAATTTTCTCTATGAAATCATTCAATGTAAGGGAAGTAAGATTTTTCCCACCATATATGTTAATTAATATCAATTGTTATTTTGCATTTCTTTATATTTCCTACGATTGAGATTACTTTTTCCTCCATTTCCTTAGTATAAGTAATGTGTTTAAGATGTTATAGATATTCCATTATTTATTTCCTTCTATTCTTTGATTAATGTGCGGAATTGTATGAATAATTATTTCCTATTAATCGTCACTTTTATTTCCTGTACCCTCTCTACTAAATATTCCATCATTTCTTTCCTTTTATTCTTTAGTAGCTATGATTAATGTGTTGAACTGTATAAATATTTTTCTCCTTATTTTTCTGCTTTCTTATAGTTTAATCGTCACTTCCCTGTACCCTCTCTACTAAATATTCCATCACTTCTTTCCTTTTATTCTTTAGTATGATTAATGTGTTGAACTGTATAAATATTTTCTCCTTATTTTTCCTGCTTTCTTATAGTTTAATCGTCTCTTTCCTTCACCATCTGTACATTTGCAAAATTATCATTTTTTTTTTTTTTTTTTTTTTTCAATTTTCCCCATTTCTTATATTCATTGTAGTTACCGTAAAAAACAGAATTAACTTTATTTTTCTCCTTCATTTCTTTAATAAGATTACTGTGTTAAAATTGTATAGATATCTTATTTTCATTATTTTTTTCTGTTTTCTAATAGTTCAATCGTCACTTTCCTGCACCATCTATACATTTGCAATATTCCCATGTGTTATTTTGTTTTCCATTTATTTTTCCCATTTCTTATATTCATTGCAGTTATCGTCAGAAAAGGAGAGACAGTAAATCTATTCTTTGATAACATCTCTCGTATAAACATTGGACATAATGAATGGCTCTCTAAATCTTACCAAGCTAAATTGTCTCGTTGTTCTATTTCCATATATTATTTTATTATTATTATTATTATTATTATTATTATTATTATTATTATTATTATTATTATTGTTATTATTATTATCCTTATCATTATCATTGTTATTATTGTTATCACTTATTATTGGTAATTTTGTGAAACGTTCATTTTTTAGTAATTTATTGCAGTTCACATTGTTTATTTTTTTATCCATTTTTTGTGTCATCATTGTCACCACCACCATCACTACTACCACCACCACCATCACCACCACTACTGCCATCATCATCACCACCACCACCATCACCACCACCATTGCTGCCATCATCACCATCATATCCACCACCACCACCACCACCACCATCACCATCACCACCACCGCCATCATCACTACCATCATTATCGCTAAAAACAAGACAATAACGATATTATATTCTTTGACAACAGATCCGCCCTCATTAATATGCCATGATGATGTGTTATTTATATGCAAATGCCTTAGAATAGAAGTCAGCTCTGCATCCTGCTCTCCCTCACTCCTACACTCCTTCACTCCTTCACTCCTACACTACACGTACACTTCACTCATACACTCTTGTCAATATCTACTCCTTTTCATCAAGTTTCCTTCTTTTTTTTCATCCTTACATGTAAACGTCTTTTTATTCACTGTTTCATTCCTTCACTCCTACACTACTCCTTCTCATTGCGTCATTATTTCACTCCCACTCTCCTGCAAATATTCCTTTCATCATTCTTCATTTTTTTTTTTTCAGTTTTACTTGTACACATATTTTTTTTTCACTCCTTCACTCCTCCTTCACTCCGGCACTTCTACACTACATCTCGTTTTCTGTGTCACAATTTCACTTCCACATTCCTGCAAATATTCCTTTTTTCACTCTTTCACTCCTTTACTCCTTCACTCATGCACTACACTTTCTCTCTGCGCCGTTATTTCACTCCCATACTCCTGCAAATACACCTTTTAATCATGTTTCCTTCATTCTTTCATTCTTACATGGACACATCCTTTTCCACTCCTTCTCTCCCTCACTCTCTCACTAGTGTACTTGCTTTTCTTTTCTCTCTCTCACTTCCAAACACACTCACTTTTCTCCTCCATTCTTTCACTCTCATTAATTCTCACTCTCACTACTTTCAATCAATTTTCTATTTTTTTTTTTTTTTGCATTATTTTTCTTTCCCTATTTCAATCATTCACTATTTCTTCCCTTTTTCTCTGTTTCATATACATTATTCCAATTCTTCACTTTTCTTTTTCTATTTAAGTCTACACTCCTTCGTTCTTTCACTAACTCAACCCTTCACTCTTCCACTCCACTCCACTCCACTCGTGCACTCCACTTCACTCCACTCCCCAGTCACTCTTTGAACCAACATGATTATTTGTATTTTTCTCGTCGTTTCTATAACATTTTTCCCTCGGGAGTCAAAAGAGCGGCGTTTTCCCATTCACTGACTGGCCGCCGCTCTCCATTGCTCCGGAATTATTGCACTGAAATTATGAGTCTTCTTTTTTTTTTTCTATTCGTCTTTTTTTTTCATTCGTTCAGTTTGTTATTTATTGATCAGTATGAGTTTTCTTTTCCTTCACTTTGTTGTTGTTATTGTTGTTGTTCTGTTTTCGTTTCCTTTATGTATTTTCTCTCATTGATTTATTGGTCAGTTGTTTTTCATTTTGTTTTCTTAATTTAGCTTTTTTATTTTCCATTAGTCTTTTTTTCACCTTTTATTTCTTTATTTATTCATTTTCTTATCGTTATTTCTTTTCTGATTTCTTTCTTTTATAATTTGTTTTTCTTTTGCCAATAAGAACGGCAGTATTTTCTAGCTCTTATTTCCTTTATTTTCCTCTTTTGTGTGTGTGTGTGTGTGTGTGTGTGTGTGTGTGTGTGTGTGTGTGTGTGTGTGAGAGAGAGAGAGTTATTTATTTGTTCTGGCTGACTTTTAATGAGCGATATTTTCCTATTTCCGTCTTTACATTTGTTCTACGCGAGACTTTTATTAATTTATTTCTCTCTCTCTTACTAACAAATCCATTTCTTTTATTTTGCAATTATCACATCGATGCCTCACACAACATGGGACGCTAATGACAAACTACTAATTCTTCCTCTTTCTCTCTTGCATCTTCTATCATATTAGTTTACTTGTCCATCTCCCCATAACACATATTTCTTTATCTTGCAAATTTCACATCGATGCCTCACACAACATGGAGTGCTAAAGGGAAGGTGGCTACGCTCTCTCTCTTCCTCTCAGCCACGGCGACTCAAACACACAATTACCAGCAGCTCGGCGATGCGTCATACTGCCACACTAACTGCCCGAATTAGACGTAATTAGTAAGTGTGTGGCGTGTTGGGAGGAGGGAGGAGGAGGAGGAGGAGTAGGAAGAAGAAGAGGGGGACTGGTGGAGGTACAGCTAAGCCTTACCCTTCCCTCTCCTCTTCCCTCCCTCTCTCCATCACTCCCTTTGTCCCTGTTACTCTCCCTTCATTTTTTTCGTCTCTCCCTCCCCTATATTTTAGCCTCCCTCTGTGCTACTTCTCTGCCCTTATTTTCTCTGTCTCCTCCCTCCTCCATCTTCCTTCCTCATTTCTCCCTTTCTCCTTTTTCTCCCGTTTTTTTATCCATCTCTCTCATCTCTCTAGTATCATTCTCCCTTCCTCGTTCTCCTCCCTTTTTTATTCTTTCTCTTTGTCTGACCTACTAGTGCAGTCTATAACCATCTCTCTCTCTCTCTCTCTCTCTGACCACTCATAAATGCCTTTCCTTCATTCCTTCACCATTTCTTCCTTCTTTCCTACTTTCCTTTCCTTATATTCCTCCTCCTCTTATTCTCTTACTTTATTTCTCTCCTCCTCTTCTTCTTGACTCACTTCCCTTCTCTTCTTCTCTTCCTCTCAGTCCCTTGTGTCTCTTCTCGTCCTTCTCTCTCGGACTGTCTCTCTCTCTCTCTCTCTCTCTCTCTCTCTCTCTCTCTCTCTCTCTCTCTCTCTCTCTCTCTCTCTCTCTCTCTCTCTCTCTCTCTCTCTCTCTCTCTCTCTCTCTCTCTCTCTCTCTCTCTCTCTCTCTCTCTCTCTCTCTCTCTCTCTCTCTCTCTCTCTCTCTCTCTCTCTCTCTCTCTCTCTCTCTCTCTCTCTCTCTCTCTCTCTCTCTCTCTCTCTCTCTCTCTCTCTCTCTCTCTCTCTCTCTCTCTCTCTCTCTCTCTCTCTCTCTCTCTCTCTCTCTCTCTCTCTCTCTTTTTTTTTTTTTTTTTATTTAAACAAAACTTAATACAAAGGAACATGTACCCAAAGGCGCACTGTCGTGTGCTACCTATTCTAAGGGTACTACAATCTATTTCTCTACAATATTTACAAGACTTAAAAATAGATAATATACAAGATGGTCAGCATGTAAATGGAGCACTATTCGTTTCACTTCACTAGCACTATTCACGCACTGCACTACACTGAGTGTCACGTCACAAAGAGTGTCAGAGGAGTTGGCAGTGTCTGTCTCCACTTATGTGCCATCAGTTTGACACTGTGAGTGTTCATCTCCTGGACGTGAGGCACCGCGGCCGTGAACAAGTTCCACATCCTGGAGACGCGTCCTGCGAAGGTGCGTTGATGCTGACACCCGTGGGATCGCGGCACCTCTACGGCGTCACCACCATTGAGCACCGTTCTCGTGCTCCGTGCGGTGACTCTTAGAGGATGACGCAGCCCTGCCAGATGTGGCACTCTTTGCACCTGTGCCTTATGGAACACTACGATCGCCGCCACGTCTCTGCGGTGTTCCAGTGAATCAAGGGGACGCTCAGGCTCTGGGTGAGGTGGTAGTGCAGCATCTACTAGCCGTATGGCGCGGCGTTGGATGCTGTCCAGTCTCCTTCTGTGTGTGGCGGCACAGGACATCCAGGAGAGAGCTGCGTATTCAAGGTGGGGCCGCACCTGTGCCTTGTACAGCAGCAGTCTCCCTTCCTGTCGAGGAAACTGGCGATCCTTCTGAGAGCGGAGATCCTGTGAGAGGCTTTCTTGGCAATGGTTTTGACATGCCTGTCAAACCTCAGCCCTCGATCCACCTCCACTCCAAGTATCTTGACGTCATCTTGGAGTGGGAGAGCAGCGCCAAAGACAACTTTCCTGCCATTGCTGCCATGGCGGCTGGGGACCGAGAGACAACCATTGCTTGTGTCTTCTCCGGCGCGAATGTCACTTGCCAGCGAGCACCCCACTCCTTTATCACTCGTAGCTGCTGATTGATGGCCTCAGCAGCCCGCCCACTGTCCTGGCGTGGATAGGTATAGGAGAGGGTGCAGTCATCAGCATAGGCCATGACTCCTGGCAGTAGCTGGAGAAGATCTCTCTCTCTCTCTCTCTCTCTCTCTCTCTCTCTCTCTCTCTCTCTCTCTCTCTCTCTCTCTCTCTCTCTCTCTCACTGTATTTTCTAACCACTTCTTCACTTATTTATTTACTTTTTTCTTTTATTTATTTATTTATTTACTTATTTATTGATTTTTCTATTTATTTGTTTATTTATTCATGCCTTCCCTTCCCTCCCTGTCAAGCTCATGTGTGTCCTTGGCTGTGCGTCCCTCACGTAACCTTCCCTGGACCTTTAATAACATTCCTCTCCTGCCCTACATCCTTTTACGCCTCTCTCTCTCTCTCTCTCTCTCTCTCTCTCTCTCTCTCTCTCTCTCTCTCTCTCTCTCTCTCTCTCTCTCTCTCTCTCTCTCTCTCTCTCTCTCTCTCTCTCTCTCTCTCTCTCTCTCTCTCTCTCTCTCTCTCTCTCTCTCTCTCTCTCTCTCTCTCTCTTCTGTGCAGATTTCCTCTCTTTCTCATCCTCTTCCATCTTTCTCTCAACCCTTTACACGGTCTTCCTCTTTCTCTGTGTCCCTTTGCCCCTCTCCCTCTCCCTCTTCCTCTCTCTCCCTCCCTCTCCCTCTCCCTCTCCCTCTCCCTCTCACCCTTCCTCCTTTTTATTGTCTAGTCCACCTTCGTTCACCATTCCACACCCTTTCTCTTCCCTCATCCTCCCTCTTCCTCTTCTCTTCTTCTCCCCTCGCGTCTCTAGTCCCCATCTTTACTCTCTCTCTCTCTCTCTCTCTCTCTCTCTCTCTCTCTCTCTCTCTCTCTCTCTCTCTCTCTCTCTCTCTCTCTCTCTCTCTCTCTCTCTCTCTCTCTCTCTCTCTCTCTCTCTCTCTCTCTCTCTCTCTCTCTCTCTCTCTCTCTCTCTCTCAATTCTTATCGATCCACTCATATTTCTTTACATAAAACCGTCACTTATATATAATTTTTGTTCTTTTTTTTTACTAAACCAGCGATAATTTTAACATAATCACAAATTACTCACGAAAGAAAGAGGGAGAATTCAATTTTACCCTTTTTCTCTATCTCTTTCTCTCTCTCTCTCTCTCTCTCTCTCTCTCTCTCTTTCTCAGTGGTATTAACATTTACTTATGTATCCCCTATAATTAAAAAAAAATAAATGCAGAGAAAAGAAAACGTATTTGGTGAATATTCCAGGATTAATATAATAAAGGCATTTGGTCGGGAGGAGCTTCACGTGAGAGGCTCCTGTATCGATGCTCGCCGTTGAAACTTGATGCCTACGACTTGTTAAAATTCCTGCCTCGATAATGACGATGATGATGATGATGATGACGATGATGATGGGAATACGATAATGAAAATAGTGGTGGCCGTGAATTATATTGAAGGAGGAGGAAGAGTATTAGTGGTAAGAGGAGGAAGAGGAGGAGGAGGAGGAGGAAGACAAAGATGAAGGGATGAAGAAAGACTTTGAATTGTATTGAGGACGAAAAGGAAAGAGGAGGAGGAAGAGGAGGAAGAGGTGGAGGAGGATGAAGAGGAGGAGGAGGAGGAGGAGGAGATACGTTAGGGTATAAAAAGAAATAAAGAAGAAAGAAAAGGAGGACGAGAAAAATAAATGGAATAAAGAAGACAAAGGAAGATAAAAGAAGAAGAAGAAGAAGAAGAAAAAGAAGAAGGAGGAGGAGGAGGAGAAACAGAAGAAGAAAAGAAGACAAAGGGAAGACCGTAAACTTTATTGGGGACAAAGAAGAAGAAGGAGGTGCAATAGGAGGAGGAGAGAGAAGAGGAGGAGGAAGAGGAGGAGGAGGAGGAGGAGGATGGAGGAAGGAAGGTAGGAGAGGAAGACCATGAACTATATCAAGGAAGAAGGAAAAAGAAAGTGGCACGGGCAGAAGAGAGAAGAGGAGGAGGAGGGAGAGGAGGAAGAGAAGGAAGAGGAGGAGAGAAAGAAAGACCTTGAACCATATTGAGAAAGAGGAAGAAAAAAGAAGAAGAAGAAGAAGAAGAAGAAGAAAATGTAAGGGAAGGAAGAGAAGAAGAAAGAGGAGTCTATGAAATGTATTGAGGAAGAGGAAGAAGAAAGTGGCAAAGGAGGAGGAGGAGGAAGAAGAAGAGAACAAAGAGGAGGAGGAGGAGGAGGAAGAAGAAGAAGATTATAACCATTACCTTTCCCTCCCCCTCCCCCCTTGCTCTTCCTATCTCTGCCAGGCTGTTTCTCAAAGGTCCATCTTCTTAATAATGCAAGAATCCGCAGCTGACCAGGGAGAGAGAGAGAGAGAGAGAGAGCCGTATTCAGAAACGCACTCTCTCACCACGACAATTTTTCGAGTTCCCTGAGATGACTAGCAAGGTTTTGTAGACAGTTTCTCCCTGTGATAAACTAGAAATCTTGCAAATGCTTGACCACAACCGTAGAAATACTCTTAAAAAACATGAGTATCTTTAACTATAACCTTTGGAAATAGTGCTCGTGAGAGACTTAAGACTTTCTAAATACGGGTCAGAGAGAGAGAGAGAGAGACGAAAGTTGGTCCATGTTGGGGAGTACCTTTGGCAGGCTTGGAGAAGATGGGAAGGAAGTTATAGAGAGAGATTTGTTGAGACTCTGTCCTGTCTGGTAATCGTTCCAAGCCTTTCGTGGCACCGATTCTGTATGTGTCTGTGTTCACTCTCTCTTTGGTTTGACTATTGGTACTTTTTTTTTTATTTGTTCCTGTTCCTCTTCATGTTCTTGTTTTTTTTTCTATTCCTTTTTCTCTTCTTTCTCTTGTTCTTGTTTTTTTTTTCTTGTTCTTTCTACAGCAACAACAAGAACAACAAAGATAAGAATTGATGCTACTATTACTATACTACTACTACTACTACTACTACTACTACTACTACTACTACTACTACTACTGCACCACTACCACTACTACCACCACCACTGCTGCTGCTGCTGCCACCACCACTACTACTACTACTACTACTAATAATAATAATAATAATAATAATAATAATAATAATAACAACAACAACAACAACAACAACAACAACAACAACAACAACAACTACCACTACTACCACTGCTACTACTACTACTGCTACTGCTGCTGCTACAACAACAACAACAACAACAACAACAACAACAACAACAACACAACAACAACACACAACAACAA
>NC_059287.1:1660000-1727500 GCF_017591435.1 Portunus trituberculatus
CACACTAGACGTTTACACATGCTCACTCGCACAGGCGATTAAACAAGGATTCAAGTTAAATTAGTACTGAGGAACTTTTCAGCATTTGTTTTTTTCTCGTATTGCGCGGCCGCCTGACTCCCTTCCCTCCCTCCATGTCTCCCTCCGATGTCCCCTCCTTCCCTCCCTCCACCCCTTCACTCCCTCCTCTCCCTCCTCTCCCTTCCTAGCACGTCATTCTCGACTCGAAGAGAGAGAGAAAAATATAAATGAATTTGTATTTTTCCATGAAGTTTCAGACAATACCGAGCGAAGTTAACCGTCGGAGTCAAAGCTGTAAGTAGCTGAAGCCTCAGTGATTTAAATTAAAAGTGCCCCAGATTTGCCTGAAGTCGAGGTGTTGTCGGGCGCCGGCTGAGCGACGCCCGGGCTAGCAGCGGCATGTTTGCTGGCGTCGACGAAAGCGTTCTTAATTTTTTCAACAAATGCAAGAGAAAAAAATGTGTTTGAATGACCAAGTATTTAATAGGAAGAGAGTAAACATGCGTCCGACAGCCCTGCGTGAGTGGCGGACGTGCCGAGGCTCGCAGGAAGGCAGGGCGTGTGTTTGCCGCTTTTTTAATTAAAGAAGAGAACACGAGGGGTACGGAGAACCATTAGTTTCATGTAATGTTCAGTGTTTTTACACGACGTGTATCAAGGCGGCGTGGTTGCGTTCAGTGGCGGGAAGCGCGCCTCTCTGATTACCGCCAGCACCAGCGAATAATTGGACCTTGTCATTGTTTTGGCTTTTGGGGAGAACGAAGCCGATTCACAGCGAGATGAAGCGCCTTGATCAGGAAATTAACTACGGAACACGCGAAGGGACCACCGGACAAAACCACGCTACGTAGAGGCGACCGCTGGAAAGTGTCTTAAGTACTGGTAACACGCACATGCTGGCGATAGTGGTGGTGGTGGTGGTGTCTGTGTGGGGAGTCGGGAGTAGCAGGGAACAGCAGAGGGTAGAAGAGATAGCAGGCCACCAGCAGGAACCTCAGACCGGGCAGCCTCGCGGGGACATTGATTTTGTTTGCCTCGAACTGAAACCCGGCGGTCGAAATGGTGGTGTGGTGGTGGTGGTTGTGGTGGTGGTGGTGATAGTAGTGGCAGTAGTGGTGGTGGTGGTGGTGGTGGTGGTGATGGTGTTCCCGCTCGCTGTACACCTCTATGAATACATTTTCCCCACGAGTGCGTCTTCCCTACCCCCTATCAACACCGCTCCCCTCCCGTCACCCCTTCCTCTTTTCCACTCTTCCTCCCCTTTTCCACACTCACCGCCCCGTCCGACCCTTCTCTCATTTCTTCTCCCCATTTCACTCCTCCCCCTTACTTTTGCCTCCATCACACCCTCAGTCCCTCTCCCCTCCGTTTTTCCTTCTTCCCTCACTGCCTCCCCTCGATCGTTCTCCCCTTTCTTTCCTAACTGCCTCGCTCCTCCCCTCTTCCTTTCTCCCTTCCTCCTCATATCGCTTCCCCACACCTTCCTCTCCCTCTCTCTCTCTCTCTCCCCTCTCTCATCACACCCACCTCTCCCTCAATCCAAATATCTCCCCTTCAGCCGATCCCCTTCTCTATCTCGTCCCCTCTTCCCTCCCTCTCCTCCTCCCTCCTACCCTCCTACACTCCCCCATCATCATCTCCCTTCGTTATTCTCCCTCCAACTCATTTCTCTCTCCCCCATTTTCATCCCTGTGCTCTCTTTTTTTCTTTAATTTTATCTTCCATCCCTCATGTCAGTGTTTTTACTTTTATTCTTCTCCCAGATATTTCCTTGTGTTTCTTTTCCTCCGTGTTGCTTCCCTCCTTTCCCTCCTTCCCGTCGTTCCCTCCTTCCCTCCCTGCCTACTTCCCTGCCGCCCTGATCCTTTCCTCTCTGCCTCTGCTCTGTCCCTCACCTTTTTTTAGTCTCCCTTCCTACCTTCCTCTCATCCTCCCTCCGTCTCCCTCCGTCTCTCCCGCTTGGGGTACACTAAGCCCTTGAAGCTGTGGCTTATGTACGATGCTGGTGGAGTGGGGCAATCTCTCTCTCTCTCTCTCTCTCTCTCTCTCTCTCTCTCTCTCTCTCTCTCTCTCTCTCTCTCTCTCTCTCTCTCTCTCTCTCTCTCTTTCTCGTTTTGTTGAGTTTCTACGTCATTGTATTTCGTACTAAATTTTCTTCACGGTTTGTATCTTTAGTGTTCAGTGACGTCCTTGCCAAGTGTTTTTTTTTTTTTTTATTCATGCTACTCGACAACAGTAGCAGTGATAGCAAAAACAGCAACAGTAATAACGACAACAACAATAACAACAACGATGACACCACCACCACAAGCATCACCACCAACAACAATAACCAACAACAACTAAAACAACAACAACAATAACAACAACAACAACAACAACAGCTACTACTACTACTACGACTACACCACAACCACCACAACCACCACCAACAACAACAATTACAACAATTATAACAACAACAACAACAGCAACTACTTCTACTTCTACTACTACTACTACTACTACTACTACTACTACTACGACTACTACTACTACACCACAACCACCACCAACAACAATTACAACAATTACAACAACAACAACATCAGCAAACTAATTCTACTACTACTACTACTACTACTACTACTACTACTACAAAGAACCACCACCTTCACCCTCCACCACCACCACCACCACCATCATTATTACAACAACTACACGCATGTACTACTATTACAAAATCAAGCTGAAGAAACAACAAAACACCACCACCACCACCACCACCACCGTTGCCTCCTCGCCTAGCCTCGCCTGCCGGAGTGACCCGCTGGCCTAATGGAGCCTCTCTGCCAACTTCTCCATACAGGAATTTAATAACGCCCCGTAGGCCGCGCCCCCAACGAAAGCCATTAGGCGTGCATGGCTGCGTGACCTGCTCATGGCCCTCCGAGGAGCCTTGCGCCCTTGTCTCCTTATTGGGTCTCATCATCATGTCCTCCTCCTCCTCCTCTTCCTCCTCTTACCACCTCCTCCTCCTCCTCCTCCTCTTAGCACCTCCTCCTACTTACTTGTCCTCCTCTTTCTCCTCCCCTTGTTCCTGCTATTACTTTCCTAGTCTTGCCCTCCCTCCTACTCATCTTCCTTAGTTGTCTTCTTCACTTTTTCCTCCTCCTCCTCCTCCTCCTCCTCCTCCTCCTCCTCCTCCTCCTCCTCCTCCTCCTCCTCCTCCTCCTCCTTTTCCTCCCGGCTTACTTAATGTGTTTGATGTTACTTGTTTTTTTTTTTTTTATCATCGCATTTTTCCTCCTTTTATGTCGTTGCTGTTGTTATTTGACTTGCTTTTTTTTTTTTTTTTTGCTTTCCCGTACAGCTGTTTGTGTTTATTGACTTTGTATTCGATTTGCTTTCCTTGTGGCTTCCCTCCTTCCTTCTTCATGTATTGTTTGTATTTATCTATTATATCTTCGTGGCTAATCAGTATCTATCTTTCTATTCACTCTATTTTTTTCTCTCTCTCAATTTGGTTTCGTGAGTCGTACTTTCTGGGTGAGGGAGAATACAGTGTTCCATGGAGGGGCGGAGGGAGTGCAGGACAGAGAGGGTACGGGTGGAAGGGAAGGATTACAGACGGCACGAGAAAAAGGAAGGTGGCAAGACGAGGGAAAAAGAATGACCAGAAAGGAAAGAAGACAAAAGAAATGGTGATATGGGAATGGGTCACTATTTAGTATTCATTGTGTGTGTGTGTGTGTGTGTGTGTGTGTGTGTGTGTGAGAGAGAGAGAGAGAGAGAGAGAGAGAGAGAGAGAGAATTTCCTTTATTCCCAGGTGCATGTAACGGCACACACACACACACACACACACACACACACACACACACACACACACACACACACACACACACACACACACACACACACACACAGGAGGAAGCAGCGAGGCTAGGAACCACGAACCAACCAAACCTCATCCCTTCTTCCCTCACTGTGAAAATAAACAAGTGATATCACCAGCTATTTTCACCGCCTTGACTCCCTCGCGCCATTACTTCGTCAGATATCGAGAACCAGCCTGCGCCTCCACCTCTTGTTTGCCAAAGGGCGCCCCGCGTGCCTGCTGCAGGAGTCACTGGGCTGGTAATAGAATCTGACCTCATGGGGTTGAAATTATTGACTTAGTTGATATATAAGATTGGTGTTGATAAGTTAATGAATGACGTGTTTGTGTTTTGACGAGGCTGTGTATCGTGTATTACATCGCCTAGTGCTGGTGAAGTATTTGAGTCTACTGGTGTATCAGTTGGGTATGAATTGAATGCCTTACTGATTTGTATTAACATGATCTTACTCAGTGTTTTGTATTATTATTATTAGTGTTGTTGCTGTCTATCATTTTATCATTACCACCACCACCGCCGCCAGTACCACCACCACCACCACCACTCTTGCTCTTTAAGAATGAAGTGTGCAATAAACAATGTATCATGTTCACTGCCCACAATATATGTTTGGTCAGCGCAAAGTTCAGGTCCAGAGAGAGTAGTTTGACCGTCTAAAGAAAGAATGTGACGTAAGGATGTGTGAGGTTATTAGACACATGTATATAAAGGTGCTAGATACTGCTTGTTTGGGCGTTAGGGGAAGGGTAAATAGTTGTCAAAGAGGAAATATAGAGGGAGGAAGGGCTTTGAAACTTCATTTACTCGTATTTGGTAGGTTGATGTATACTTTATTGACCTTAACCTCGTGACGCGTTTCTATATTCCTTCTGGTTACTATTTGGTGACTATATACCTTCACAAACTTATATCGGGGATTAAAATAGTAAAGACTGTAGCCATTAATATTATAACCTCCATACACCATTCCTAATGTCGATAAAAATGGTCTAATGGTACACAAATCTCAAGGTAAAAATGTATCCGAGTACTGAAGGGGTTAAACCTGACAAAACATATGTAAAAATGAATTCCTTAGGTCACCACTAAGAGTACAAACTGTGACAGCGTGCAGGGATAAGACACGACTAGACAGCGACATTGTTACCTCGTACTACATATTGCACTCACGACAATGCTGGAGGTATGAAACGTTAACTGGCTGGTAAATATGATATGCCTTTGATTCCTTCCTGGGATGTACGTAGTGAGTCATGCCAAGAAGAGAAGGAAACTATCAGGCAGGCTAACTTGTAGGTGACTGATTTATCCACCTTATTCATTCCTGGGATTTAGTGAGCAGTGTAGAAAGAAAAGTAAACAATGGGGAAAGTTAGTTAAGATGTTACTGTGTTGTACCTCAGTTGTGTTCTCTGACTTAGTGAAAAATGTATAAGGTAAAAGGAAAAGTTGTCAATAAATAAGTTATAGTACACTTCATTCATTCGTGGAACGCGGTGAAAGTAACGTGGAAAAGTCGATACATATACTCGTAAATGAATAAATGATATGGAAACACATAATTCAATGTTATGTCTTAGTGAGTGTAACGGAGTAAAAAGATGTGAACTGTCGATACAGAACGAGCACTACACACTTCATTCTCTCAAACCCCTTCGTAAGAGAGACGCCAAAAAAATGTTAGATAGAATAAATTATTAAATGAAAAAAAAGGTTCTTTAATAAATCGTTTCATACATTCCATTCATTCCTGTGTATTGCTGAGAAGTAAAGCAAGAAAGAAAGTAAAGAGAGTGTAAACATTAATTAATGAATTCTCACGTACACTTCATTCATTCGTTTGACTTGTGAGAGTTTGACACACAAAAATTGTAAATACCTGCAAATAAATAACCTGTCTCAGACCTGATTAATTTTTACTAGCAGCAGAATATTGATTAGATTTGGAAATAGAAATTATAGATATACTTAAATACGTATGAATGTTGCAGCTTCTTTTGTCTCCCTTTCTTCCTATGTCACAAGCAGTTTCGTATGAGAGGAATACACTTAATTTTAACTGAGGAATACTATGTACATAGAGAGGGATGCTAGTTGAAGATACACGAATATGTTTTATCTTCTTTTTTAATGCAAGAAGATAAACTGGACAAGGGCAACAAAAATGAGAAAAAAAGATCCACTGGATTGCCGGTTCCGTTAAAAATAAGAGTTATCCAAAAGTCAGGGACAAATGTCTTGAAACCTCCCTCTTAAAAGAAGGCGTAGGAAGATGAAAATACAGAACCAGGCAGGGAGTTCCAGAGTTTACCAAAGAAAGGTATGAATGGTTGAGAATACTAGTTAACTCTTGTATTAGAGAGTTTGACAGAATAGGGGTGAGAGGAAGAAGAAAGCCTTGTGTAGCGAGGCCACAAGAGGAGGAGGAGGCAGGCAGTTAGCAAGATCAGTAGAGCAGTTAGCATGAAAATAGCGATAAAAGACAGCAAGAGATGCAACATTCCCTTTTGCCTCAAACTATTTAATATGAGATTTCCACTGTGACTTCCACCATAGAGAGAGAGAGAGAGAGAGAGAGAGAGAGAGAAAGGTTACTGCACTCTTATTGAAACACATCAGAACATCATTTTTCCCCTACGGATGCAAAATTTTCTGGAGCTAAAATGATGTGCATCTGTCTAGAAAGGTAGTCTGACTTTTTGTGAGTAACTGTACGTTGTAATATTATTGAGAGAGTGAAACAGTAATATTCTACTTCTGGGTCGTATTGTAATTTGCTCTACACATGTATTATATCCAAGATTACTGATTTTTTTTTGTCTGCGCGTTGGAGAATTATTGAGAGAAACTAGTAAGCAATATTATAGTATCATCTGCTTTAAGTGTTTCTATACGAGAGATGCAGGAAGCTTTCACATTTTCTGATTTGAATTTTAGTACGGAGTTTAAGACAAGATTTTAAGCAACGGTACTGACCACTCATCCCCTTCAGCACCATACCGTGTTTTATTTATTCATTCTGCTTACTATTTGGCAATTTCTTACAGATCAGAAGGGGATTCAAACAGTAAAAGCTCTGGACATTAATCTTTTGACCTTCATAGACGCTTTCTAATGCAAATAAAAATCGTTTAATCATACCCAAAAAATCATGGTAAAAATGTTTCTCAGTACTAAAGGGGTGAAGATAGTTTCCTGTACCACCACTACCACCACCACCACCATCACCACTAAGGGAAAGGCGACGCTAGCTATTCTCAGCTGAACTGGACATTATTCTGTGAACATAACGGAGTCCGGTTACCTATACGTTAGCCAAATTGCACATTGTCTGATATGTATTACCTTGAACGACTTGGGAATGCCACCTAGTAGTACTCCTCGTGTGTGTGTGTGTGTGTGTGTGTGTGTGTGTGTGTGTGTGTGTGTGTGTGTGTGTGTGTGTGTGTGAATCGATGGTGGGCCTGATCGTGAGAAGAAATGGCATGTATGTATGTATGTGTATACACGTGTATATGTATGTATGTGTGTATGTATGTATGTAGATAGGAAGCTATGTGTATGCATGTATTATGTAATGTGTGTGTGTGTGTGTGTGTGTGTGTGTGTGTGTGTGTGTGTGTGTGTGTGTAAGTATATTGACCTGTGTACTTGTAAATAATGCATAAGCTTTAGGGAGCGAAGAACGCACACACACACACACACACACACACACACACACACACACACACACACACACACACACACACACTAAATCGATAAATATAATACTTCACTAATTAATTTCCACCCTTCACCAAATGACCTGCAGAGCCTAACCAAACACCGCCATATTGTGCCTGCGTGCGCGTGCGTGTGTCTGTGTATGTGTGTGTGTGTGTGTGTGTGTGTGTGTGTGTGTGTGTGTGTGTGTGTGTGTGTGTGAGCGTCCATATGACTGTGTGTTAATTCTTTAATCAATCAATTCTTTCTCGCCATTGTGCCAGAGAGAAAGGCTGCGACAAAGATCCGGACCATTTGTCTTCCATTCTTGCCGTTCCCCGCTAAGCCGCGTCCTCTGTCCTCTCCTTCCTCTGTCCTTTCCTTCATATTGCTGCACGCCATCAATTCTCCAGCCTTCAGATGCCAACCTGCGCCACACTTTCCCTCTCATCCCTTCATCTTCCTCATCACCCCCCCACCCCCACACACGTACACACACACGCACACAAGCACGCACTCTCCCGCACATCGCTGCACCTCTGACACACACGAACCCACTCACAAGCTCTCTCTCTCTCTCTCTCTCTCTCTCTCTCTCTCTCTCTCTCTCTCTCTCTCTCTCCTTGCTCCATTTACCTCATTTTTTGCCTTTATTTATCAGTCTACTCGTCTGCTTATCTGTCTTTCTATCTATTACTGCTATTATTATTATTACTATTATTATTACGATTATGATTCACTATTGATACGGTACTCAGCTCATTACACGATGCATTAAAGCAAGAGGAGCAAATATACGTAGTACATGCACAGCGTAGATAAATCAAGCTGTTAAATTTTTATCGGCCAGAAGGTAAGGTTGAAAATTCCGCGCTACTTGTACTGAATAAAATAATAGCGAATCCCTGAATTATTAAGGGCGTGTCAATCGATTCCTGCAACTTGAGAGCAGCATAAATCATCCCAGGCTCGCACACACACACACGCGCGCACACACACACACACACACACACACACACACACACACACACACACACACACACACACACACACACACACACACACACACACACACACACACACACACACACATACATACAGTCACTTTCTCTCTCTTTCCTACCCGCACATACTCACTCACTCACTCACTCACTCACTCACTCACTCTCTCTCTCTCTCTCTCTCTCTCTCTCTCTCTCTCTCTCTCTCTCTCTCTCTCTCTCTCTCTCTCTCTCTCTCTCTCTCTCTCTCTCTCTCTCTCTCTCTCTCCCCACCTCTCTTCTCTCTCACTAGCACATATTCACTAACTCCCCTACAAAAGGTCTGCTGCTGCTCATGTACTGTACCTCTATAGCCGTCCTGTGTGTACTTTAAGGCCCCCTAAACGAGTGGCCTTCCCTCGGGTACTGACTTTATCACCTCCCATGTATTGTTTAAGGCAGGCGGCGCAGGGAAGGGCGGCAGGAAGAGAGAGGCCGAGTGGCGTGTTTGTAATTAAGAACCCGGAGCCATTCACTTCAAAGAGACTGTTTTATTTATTGCAGATTAAAAGCAAACTAATCAGAAGGACTCGCCGCTAAGACAAAGTTATTCAAGCGGCTCTTGAGTAAGAGGTCGGTGGTGGTGGTGGTGGTGGTGGCTGTGGTGGTGGTGGTGGCTGTGGTGGTGGTGGTGGCGATGGTGATGGTAGACGTATGTTGTGTAGGCGTGTGCAGGAGATGCACATAGACAGGCGGATAGACAGACTGTAAAAGGAATAGACAGATAGAGAAATAAATAGACAGAGAGAGAGAGAGAGAGAGAGAGAGACAGACAGACAGACAGACAGACAGACAGACAGACAGACAGACTAATATCATCAGAACAAAAAATAAAACAAAGTAATACAGTTTTTTTTTCATATACCATGTTACTTACACATTTCCTATATAAATCACATCAAAATGTACCAAACTCACACAATACACACTAATACAGAAGAACCATTGCTCCCTTCAATATTGAGACGCATTTTTATACCTTGAATTTTGCGTGTGATTGGACGATTTGTTTGACATGCATTGGGAAGGATCTGTGGAGGTCAAAAGATTAATGGCCAGTGTCTTTACTATTCTAATCCCAACAAACGTTCCTTAAGCTTTATCAAATCACCAAATAGTAACCTGAATTGATAAAAAAAAAACGTCTCCTTATACTGAATTGATAACACCCACGCCACAGAAACACAACTAGATAACTATAGTCTAAATGGCTCCTGGATTTAAAACATATTGCAAGTCTTTGATAACGTCACTGATTTGATATGAATAATACGTGTTTTTTTGTTGATCAACGCGCTTAATACAAGGAGAGCTCACGGTTTTCCTCCTATGACAACCACACACTCCCTGGGACACCACTCAAACTGAGACTCAAGATCCACTTTTGAGTAGACAGACAACTAGTAACTGACCATGATCTCGCTGCCAACTCTACTAAAAAAGGGAGCCTTGTTGGTGATACAAGGCGCGATATATTACATTACCCTAACGAAGAATGCCATTTTATATTTTTGTCCTATTCCCAGAACGAAACTTAATGTAAACAGTAGCTGGAGGGCGGGCGAGAGAAGGTCAAGGGTGCACGGGAGGAAGGGAGAGAGAGGAGGATAAGAAGAGGAGGAGAAGGAGGAGGAGGAGGAGGGAAGATAAGGAGAGAGGGAGAGGGAGAAGGGTGGAGGCAGACAAGAGGAGAAGAAGACGTGCTAAGAGGGAGAATGAGAATGGAGTGCAGGCAGGACGGAAGTGAGAGAGAGAGAGAGAGAGAGAGAGAGAGAGAGAATAGAAGAGTCATTTTTGATGGATTTGTGGAGACGAGCGTGGAATAATTCATTGTTTCATCCACTTACTGCTCTCTCTCTCTCTCTCTCTCTCTCTCTCTCTCTCTCTCTCTCTCTCTCTCTCTCTCTCTCTCTCTCTCTGCAGTGGAAAACCAGTGTCTGTATGTCTGCCTTTGTGTACCCGTGTGTGTGTGTGTGTGTGTGTGTGTGTGTGTGTGTGTGTGTGTGTGTGTGTGTGTGTGTGTGTGTGTGTGTGTGTGTGTGCGCGCAGGAGGAGAGCCAGGCAGTGTGGGAGTCGCCGTGGACTTGATGAAGGAGCGAGAATGAACGAGGCTGGTCAGGATGCAAGCAGTACGTCTTTCCTCCAGGTGGAGGATGGGATGCTCGCCTCCTCCTCCTCCTCCTCCTCCTCCTCCTCCTCCTCCTCCTCCTCCTCCTCCTCCTCCTCCTCCTCCTCCTCCTCCTAGCTAGGTCTCTGTCTCTCTTGTCTTTCCTCCTTGTTGTAGCTCTCTGTGTTTCTATCTGGATTTGCGTCCCAAGCCATCTCTCTCTCTCTCTCTCTCTCTCTCTCTCTCTCTCTCTCTCTCTCTCTCTCTCTCTCTCTCTCTCTCTCTCTCTCTCTCTCATGGGATATACTGTAAATTCAATAGCAGGAGAGCAGGCAACAATTATAACACATTTAATGGGGTTTTATCTCAGCGTCTGTGCCTCGGAATATGGAGTACGGAATAGTAAAACCATGAATAGCGAAGCTGGCAGCGGATAAATTGAATGGCGGCCGTGAGTTGAAGATGTAATGCAGTAGAGCGTCCAGCGAGGATAAGCGATTGTGAGAGTGCGGCGCGAGACCCAGCCCGGCACACTCCCAGACTCCCCACACATGTCGTTTCGCTTCGCTGTCCCTCGCTCAAACCTCTCGCTTTTAATCGCGTTGCATCGTTAACTACTAAACTGCCTCGTCAGGTGGAAGGTATCTAGGGTATAGGGTGCAGTTCAGGAGTGCTCGGCTAGGCGGTGTCCAGGCGGAAGAGCAAATCGTGAGGGAAAGACTGTGAGTGTGAAGGTGAGTCTCTTGGGAGCCTCTGGTGTGAGCCCCGCCAGCAACACTCGTCATCGAGATTAAATATCATTGCCAGTCATGTTACCAGGGACTCGGGAAGGCACGGCACGGCTTGGCTGCAGGACGCATTGTAACTTTAAAGTTCCACAGCGGCAGTTGGGCAAGTTTAAAGTTGAGGCTTTGTGTTGAGAGGTGGAGTTGTGAGGGTGGCGTTGTGGGAGTGAGTGGGTGGCGTGGGTGTCAAGGGAGGGAGGAACGCTCGCCCCAAAAAGCACTCCCACACTCCTGCGCTCCCACTTCCTCCAAATCTAGCCACGTACCGACTGGGAGTCTTTATGACATGAACTTATATTTGCGTTTGTTAAGTTTCCCAGGCGCTTCAGTCTTCCCCTCGCGAAACGCATCGACTGATTAAAAGCAAGAAGGAAATGATGATGTTAAACTTTCGGAGTAATCATCTTTAATATGATTAGATTTCAGTATGAAGAACGATAGCACAGTGTATCCTGCACTTAAAAAGAATGAATTTGGTGTAGCAGTGTGAGCTTGCCAGAGACTGTGTGTGTGTGTGTGTGTGTGTGTGTGTGTGTGTGTGTGTGTGTGTGTGTTAGTGCAAGCTGTTCCCACACAACACAGCAAGAGGAGGCGGCGCCAGCTCACCAGCCTCGGGGCATGCTGTCTAGTATTACACTTTTCAGAATTAAACATTTCCCTGATGAAAAATGTTGAAATTAATTGTGAATTTCACTGGCGGCGACAACGTGACTGAACATCAATATGTGCGAGGGAGTTTCATCCGACAAACGCTGCGTCTAATTAAAAGAGAAGCGAGTGTATTGTGCCGCCAGCCACGGTGGGAGGGGCGGCGCTTGTCAGTGTGGGCGCCTCGGCACCCAAGGAGCTTCATGTGTTGTGTGTAGGGAGGATGTAGACCCCGTGTCTGGTTTTCGTTTCCCCTTCTACTAGGCTTTGAAACGATTTACCCTGCTCTGCCTCCCACAGCTGACAGCGAGATAAATTTCAACTTAACTTGCTGTCAGCTGGACTCCTTGGAGAGGCGCATCCTTCTCCTTCTGCCCGAGGCATCCGCGCGGGCCAGGCCGGGTCATCAGCTCCTCACCACCCTCACCACCACCATCACCACCACTTTAAGCCTCACTCAAAAATATCAGGCCAGCGACCGCGCGGTGGTGGCAGTGTCGCCGGAGTAATATCCATACACTTTGCCAGGTAATATTTTCAATGACCTCATTATCCATTATGTACCTTCATGCGCGCGGGGCTAAAAAGGCTCTTAACCTTATATACCCTGGGAAAAAGCGTGATTACCCCATCCCCCGAGACAGGACTTTGCTCTTGACAACCTGCATTTTTAGTCTCCTCCTGGCTGTCTTCCCTGCCTCCCCCCCGCCACGTGAGTCTCGCCCCTAACCCACCTGGGCAATGAGGCGCCACTCACCTATGCAGTGTGTGTAATAATAAGTCTCACATTTGTTTTCTTCTTTGCAGATGAACCGCCCGATTCAAGTCAAACCGGCCGACAGCGAGAGCCGAGCAGGTACGTTGAAGTTGTCTTTGTGGGTGCCAGTGCTTTCCTCAGTGCCAGGAAGTGCTGGGTCTCTCTGGTGCTGTGTTGCTGGTGGGATCGTCAGAGCCACGCCCGCACTGCATCGCCGCTAAAATGCAGGAGTGATTTACAGGATCCGCTCGAGATGAAATTTTCTTGGGTGTGTGAATTCAGAGGAGGGAATACATTTTAGTTTCACAAGTTTGAAAAGTTTGTCCCGCAATGTCTTGTCTTCTTTGAGCAAAATAATAAAAAGTTACGTCAGTTTCACACTCTCTTTCTGAGTGTCACTGAGCTTTTAGCATGCAAAGCGCGGAGTGTTATAGCCTCACATTTGATACTTACCACGCATGTTAAGGGCTGTAGCTTGCAATAATGGGAGAGTGCAACACGTCTGGAAGAGCCGCCTGGCCTGATACTTGTCCAGCAGTGCGACATGATGAAGGAACACTTCTGAATACAAAGAGAACGCAATGGGCCACACAGGGATGCAGAACATGTAGCACCAGACCTATTGCCCTTGTGAGGCTTTTTTCTATGATAAACAGCAGACACGGAGACATGTAGTAACAAAGAAACATAGGAGAGGAAAAAGGATAAAGGTGGAGCTAACGATATATTCACTGATGTCACGAGGTGTGTTGTATATTTTTATTATTTTCATCTTGTAAGAGCGAGTTTTTTTATTTCTATTTTTGAGGGTTTTTTTTTTTTTTTTTTTCATTTTATAAAGTGTGGGCAGCGGATGGGTGTTATCAGAAGTGACGACGCTGAGGCGAGGCTGGGTTACGGTGCTTGGGTGTGTGTCATGCATCGTTAGTTAAGCCAAGGTGTCTGGCCCAAAGAGGGAAGGAGGCGCATGACAGCCTGGGGTCGCGCTCTCTGACACACACACACACACACACACACACACACACACACACACACACACACACACACACACACACACACACACACACACACACACACACACACACACACACACACACACACACACACACACACACACACACACACACACACACAGTTACTTCCTCGTGCAAACACAAAATGCATGAGACAGCGCTTGAAAATTTCGTCAAGCACAAACATGAGAACAAAAAAATATACACTCGAGTTTAGGCACACACATCCACCACACACACACACACACACACACACACACACACACACACACACACACACACACACACACACACACACACACACACACACACACACACACACACACATGCGGGTACATCCAGGAAGAAAAGACTCCACCGGTCCGGCTAACAGTCTCAAAACAAGAAAACAAAAACTCGCCAGCAAAACGCACCAAGTTGGAGTCTGCACGAGGCACACGGACACACTTTTAGCACACGGACACAATGAGCAAAGTTCTCTGATAACAAGAAAATAAGAGACGTTTAATTACAAAAGTAAGAAAGGCCGACATGGCAGCCACCCTTACTGCGTTTCCTGACAAGTTGACTCATCCAAGGACTTGGTGAAGCGGCGCCTCGGTGCCTCGCCCGCCCTACCTCGGCAGCCACGCAGGGAAACTTTCGCTATTGCTGAAAGAGAAACTTGAGTCACGGACGTACGCGGCTCACGGCTCCGTCTTGCTTTCCGTGACGCTTTTAAACTCTTTCTTTTCCTCTCGTTTTGTCCTGAATGTGGCGATTTTACGAGATTCACTTGGTAACTTCCATGTGTGCTTATTTACTTATATATTCTATTTATTAATTCATTATTTTTTGTTTATTTGTGTATGTAAGAGGAGCTGTGACGAGAGAGGCAGCAGAACTAGAGAAAATAAAGTTCCACTAAAGCTGTCAGTCCTTTAAGAAGACAGCTCAAATGTGCAATGGATTACACTCCAGCATGTCTGAAAGTGCTCTCAGTAATTTTTATTGACGAAATATGTGGGAGGTTCTTCAACATTTATCCTCTATTTTTTTTTACTTTTCTACCATCGCTTCTGACTAGCTTTGTTTTGGGAATGACACGTTGCCATCATGGGTGAGCAGTGTCCCCGATATTGCAAGAAGCGCTGTTTATCAATCAATATCTTTCGCTTAGCCTAAAATTGCACTCGTAAATACACTCACTACCTGCAACATGGAACAAAATAACACTCAAACATTGCGCTACAAAAATATAATCCAACACCACCTAGGCTTACTAGCGAGCGTTACTTCTACCACCAAGAAACTGCAGTGAACCAGAATTGAACTGACATTTCAGTAGCCAGCTAGACAGTAAACCAGAGAGCCATGCGGTGCCAGGGTGCCAAGGAGTAAGTTTATGTGCATGGCTTTCTTCCCAGTCTGAGCTTCATGGATTGGTGTGTGGGGTTGCTGGAAGTCTCACAGTTTAGCAGCGGCTGGAGGGAGGGAGTGAGGGAGGAGGGAGGCTAGAGGGGTGAGCGGCAAAGTGAGCAGGGACGCCACACACCTGAGCAGCAGCGAGGTCCGTCCAGGCTTCCTGCGTGGCTGTTATCCCCGCGGCCGCCAGTTACGGGTCCTGATTGGCGGGCAACGCTTTGATAGTCCGCTCATGTGATTTGGCGGGACCGTTTTCCACCTTTAGACTAGCGGCCCCCTTTCCTCTTTCTTCTTCCTCTGTTTCCCGTCCTTCTCTCCACGTCTCCTTTCACCTCCTCTCCTTCATCCACGTCGTCCCCTTCTTGTTCCTTTATCCAAACCAACTTTCATCTTCCTTGTTTCTTCTTCACTGGCATCCTCTTAATTATTTTCGTTCACTTTTTTCTTCTGTTTCCTCTTCCTGTGCCTTCTCATTTATCCATACCTTTTCCCTCCGGTTCCCTTATCCTATACTCCTTATCCTTAGTCTACCTATTCACCTTTCTCATTGCCATCCTAGTCCTTCTTTCCTTTTCCTATTTTGTATCCTCTCATGCTTTCTCTTCATTCCTGAATCGTCTTCTATGTATTTCCAGTCCTCTCCTTGCCTCCATATCCTCTTCCTAGTCCTCATTTTACTCCTCCTCCAGCAGCGTTTCTTAATAAAGCCCTCTGTTGTCTGCGTGTCTGGGCGCCGTTGATTCCCTCCACGTCATCCCTGTCACCGCGTCACGTCCTGCGTCTGATACACAGGCTGGATATGTATCTGCTCCATTGTCTTCCCTCCGACGCGCCGCCGCTCCGGAAGCATTTCCATAAATCTCCCGAAGTTTTTCAAGGGAGGCGCGTGGCACAAGGGTAATGAAGCGTCGGACTCAGGTGCAGATGGTACTGGTTCGAGCATGGAGTCCCCCCCCAGCAATGTCTTTCACGTGTTGAACGACTTAAAGGTGCCTCCGTGTTGGCTGGCTGGCCTTCCTACTGCGTGGCTTAGATGCTGGAGGCTGATGGCTACGTAGAGGCTGGGAGGCGTGGGTGTGTTGGCGCTGGACAGAACAGAGCGGTCCCGGGAGTGGGATTGTGTAGTATGGCCATAAAATGTATACGAGTCTGTACCCACACCCGGGGCAAGATTGTACATGTGAATAGTGTTGATTCCTGGTGCGATATGGCGCGGATGAGGGCCGGGCGAGTGAGAGGGTCGTACGTAACAACTTTTTTACTCGTTCTTGGGATGCTTCAAGAATGTCATCGAGGCGCAGTGCGTGTTATAGCGCCCTAAAGAGCATCCATTTTAGCCTGGTAATAACGTGTCTCTCCCAGGAGTGTAGGTGGTGGTGCTAGCAGCCCGTGGGGGTGTTGAAGGGAGTGTGCCGGGGTGGTGGTGTGAATAGGGGTGTAGTAGTGGTGGTGACTTGAGGTATTGGAGTGTGTATGTTGTGGTTGTGGTGTGTTGGGTTGCGGGAGTGTGGTGGTGTTGGTTGTGATGTGCTGAGGTGCGGAAGTGTGGCGGCGGTGATGATGGTGTGTTGGGATGTTGGAGCATAATGGTGTGTGGTGATGGTATTGGAATGAGGTGAGTGGGGCAGACAGAATGGCGGTGTGAGGCGTGAGTGGCGGGGATGCCCTGGTGTCTCGTTCCCCTTGTTGTGTGCTGAGCCTGTTGCCGTGCACTGGAAGGTTCCTTGCTATTATTCTCGGCGAAAGCTCCTCCGTGTGTCTTGCATTAATGTCTGCCCGAGGCGCGGTATTGCCGGGGCGATATCCCGCCTCGTCCTGGTCCTGGAGCAGAAAGTTCCCTGCCTGTCGGCGGCAGGTGGCCACAAGTTAAATGCAATCGCCAAGATTAATGATTTTCAGATGATCTGCCATTTGTTTCCGGAAGCCATTCGTCGGTCCAGTTTTGGAATTGAATTTGAAAATATGAGGGAAGGAAAAATAGTTAGAACGCGTGCTTCATCATGTACGTCGGTCAGCGATTACGAAGGATTACAATTTGTAGTGAATAATGGACGCCACTTTAAGCATCAAAAAGTGGGATGTGACGAATGACACTCTTCCGGAAGATAAATCATGGCTGCTCCGCCCGCGCCCGAGAATGAGACGTCACAATCTGCTGAGGGCGGCGTGCTGGGCGTCCCCCGCGCCCCGCCCGTCAAAAAGGGGTGGCGGGCTGTTACCCAACAATTTCGGGAGCGCGAGGGGCCGGATGGTGTCAGCAGGGAGACACTCCGGCGCGGATCAACACAATATTCCTTCCCGTGACACCGGCGAGCAGCTGCATGGAAACTGCTGCGTTCCTTGCAAAATTTTCCCTCATAAGGCGAAGGGGGAGGAGGAACTTCACTCCCAAATCCATGCCGTAAAATGTTCGAGCTGGGAACCGTATTTGAGGTGTCACGGGGTGGAGGAGCCACGTCATTTTTCACCGGCCGCCTCCCAGCTGGCGGGACCAACGCGTCATTAGAGCGGCGCGCGGGCCACCTAAACTGGAAAACCTTTAAGCCCAGAATTTTGCCAAGTTTTGATGAATTTTCGATCTTAGTTGAAGTGTCGTAAATTGCATCTGGCGCCGGGTCACTCCGGGCTGGCTGTGTTGCGCCGTGTTTTGTTTAATTATCTGTCATGTAAAGGTCCACATGTGCACGCCATCAGCCCACCCGACGATATTTGGAACTCTTCAAGGCGCCCTCAGTGAAATACAACACAAGTGAAGAATTAGGGAGAGGGAAGATGAAATGAAAAAAAAAAATGTACATTATGTTTTAAGACAAGCTGAAACTCATAAAAATGACGAAACTATGGAAAGGTTGAAAAATTGCTCTAGTTATTACGAAGGGTTGAAAAATTATATACATTGAAAAATTACTAAAATGTTTTGCGTTTATTAAGAAATTACTTTAGAATAATTTGATATATCGAAAAAAGTTATTTAAGAGGATGTTCACAGATTGAAAAAATATATATGTAAAACTGTCTGAATATATTGAAAAAAAAAAACTATATGTATCAGTAGATGTACTGAATAATACTAAGAAACGCCCATTGATTTTTTAGATAAACTGGAAAATAATATAAAGGGATTGAAATAAGTTGAAAATTGTAAAGATATTTCAATATACTAAATGAGCTACATGAAAAATAAAAACATTTAAAAATACTTGAAAAAAAAATTGTTTAAAGAGAGAAATAACTACATCAATTAACATACATACATACATACATACATTCATACATAGACGACAGAGAGCAAGGCCACGATAATGATCCATTCAGCCACGATGAAAGCTGCCAAAGACCAGAATAATCACTGTTCTGATAGGCTGGCGAGGGTAGGCCTAAACATTGACCCCCTCCCTATTCCCCCATGCCTGTGGTGCAGAGCCGAGCCTCCACCACGCCGAGGAAGGATTGATTCATTATGCAAATTTTGATCGACAACGGAAGAGCGCCATTCCTTGCCGCCCTCCGTGATGAATATTGCTGAGCTGGGAGAGGGAAAAAAAAATAAAACCAGACTAGAGTAAATGAAAGTAGATTGGTAGATAATAGATGTACAATGGCTGCTACCATGGTGATATTAAAGGGTATTGAGGAACTCTTAAGTGTAGAGTGTTGAACCCCTTGAGTACTATAAGGTGTTTCTATATTCATTATGCTTACTATTTGGGTGGTTTTATGCAGCTTCAGAAACTTTCGTAGAGGATTGGAAAAGTGAAGACTGTGGCCATTAATCTTCTGACATCCATAGACCTTTCCTAATGTCAATAAAAAGGTCTAATCGTACATAAATCTCAAGGTAAAAATGTGTCCCAGTACTGAAGGTGTTAAAGTAGACAGCGGAAAAGACGGAAGTTTATAGAGTTGATAAGTAGGCAATAGATACAATACATTAGGGTATGTAAAGGTATATGAACCCCATAGACATTTCCTAATGTGAATAAAATGGTCTAGTCGTACACAATTCTCAAGGTAAAAATGTGTCCCACTACTGAAGGGATAAGTAGACAGCGGAAAAGACGAAAATTTAGAGTTAATTATGTAGGCAATAGATATAACATTAGAGTATAAAAAAGGTTGTATGGCTCGTAAATATAAATGATTCGCAAGTGAGGAGTATTGCAGAAATGCAAAGAGAAAATAGAGCCCACCAGTTCCTTACATCACGCTATAGAAGAAACTGTAAAGGATTACCTGGAATATATGTAAAGAGACTTGTGAATGAAAACTATTTAATGTATATATTGAAAGAACTCTTGTGAATGAGAACTATTTAATGTAGTTTGTGAAAGAATTCTTGTGAATGAGAACTATTTAATATAGATTACCACGCAGAGAAAAATCAAATAAGTATACATTACGAAATTACTTAGATGATTTTGTGCAGTTATTCATATATTCACATTGCTGCTCGTACAAACTAGTGATCGATGTACAAGAAAAGTCATCCATTCATTTTAAAACAAAAAGAGCAAATTAGTACCCAATGAATTCACAAGATACTTTACATGTCTCCTATTCTTTCCCTTCCTTATTTCCTCCTTGAAAGTTAAGCGAAGTCATCACAGGTACAAATATTACACTAGATTAAACAAAAAAAAAAAAAAAAAAAAATTCTCCTGTCATGTTTTCAATCAAGTTTCCACAAAATTATAAAAAAAATGTCTCCCGCCGTGCAGTGATTTGCATTTTATTGATATTTACTCGCCCAATCAGAGCTGAGATAAAAGACTCCATTTTCAAATCTGGAAAAAAAAAATGAAGAAAAAATATATTAAAAAATGTTTGAAAGGAGAAGAGAGAGAGAGAGAGAGAGAGAGAGAGAGAGAGAGAGAGAGAGAGAGAGAGAGAGAGAGAGAGAGAGAGAGAGAGAGAGAGAGAGAGAGAGAGAGAGAGAGAGAGAGAGAGAAGGGGGGGAGGCAGAAATAAAAAGGAAAATAGAAATAAGAAAAAAAACTATAGAAATTGTGAGTGAGGTATTAGAGGGGGAAGAAAAGGATGAGAAGCCGTGAAGGAAAGTGGAATACAGTGAAGTGTGAAAGAAATATAGTGTTGTTGGTGGTGGTGGTGGTGGTGGTGGTGGTGGTGGTGGTGGTGGTGGTGAGGCAACACTAGAATACGAAGGAGATGATAGTAGTAGAGAGAGAGAGAGAGAGAGAGAGAGAGAGAGAGAAAAACAAAAGACACTCAAAGAAAAATAAAACGAATTAAAAGAAAAAAAAAGAAAAAGAGAACAAGACAGACGGAGAAAATTAAGCAAGGAAGAAAGAAAACAAAAAAAATATAAAAAACAGACACAAGGAGACAGAGAGACAAAGAAAAAGACAGAAGGAAAAGAAGGAAAGAAAAGAGAAGCACTGAAACGTGGATTAAAGCAAGAAGAGAACGACAAAAAGCATAAAGTGAGATAAGAATTGGACACGATAAAAAGAAAACAAGGAAAGAGAGAGAGAGAGAGAGAGAGAGAGAGAGAGAAGGACATAAAGGAAAGCATAGAATAACAGTAAGAGGAAACAAAGAAACACGGAAGTGAGAAAAGAAAAAAAAAAAAAGAGGAAGAGACTAAAGAATAAAGGAGGAGGAACAAAGGCAGAGAAAAGTGGAGAAATGAGAGAATAAGGAGAAGAAAAGGAAGACAGGAAAATTAAGTAAGGAAAATGGGGAAAAAATTGTAAACAAGGGAACAGAAGAGAGACAAAACTAGATTAGCAAAGAAAACAGGAACTAAAAGAGGGGAAAAAGAGACAGAAAAGGAAAAAAAAAGAAGGAAGTGAGATATAAAGTAAAAGCAGAAGAAAATTTTGAAGCGAAGGACTTACTGTGAAATAAGGAAAGTTGAAAGAAAAAGAGAAAAAAAAAAAAAACATTGAAGGAAATGAAATAGGATAAAATAAAGATAAAAATAAGAGGAAGACATAGTGAAGGAAACGAAGCAGGAAATAGAACAAGAAAATGGATGAAAGCAAGAAAGAAGAGAGATAAGGAGAGTGAAGGAGAGAAGGGAAAGAAAGGAAAAAAAAGAAACAGGGAGAAAGAAAGGGAGTAGGAAATAGAGAATAAGAAGAAACGGGAGAGATAAGATGAGTGGAAAGAAGAAGAAAAAAAAAAAAAAGCGACAAAGAGAAACAGGAAAGGAAAAAAAAAGCGGGAGAGAGAGGGAGAATAAAAAGGAGGAAGAAGTAAGAAAGAAGAGGAGGAAGAAAGTAAAGAAGAGAAAGAATAGAAAAGTGGAGGAGAAAGTCTGAAAGTAAGAAATGGAAGTTGAGAAACAAGAAGTGAAGTAGAATTGGAGGAAGAAAAGGAAGAGAGAGAGATAAGAGGAATGAAAAAGATGAAAGGGATAAAAGGCAGAGGAGAAAAGAAAGGAAGTGAAAGAGAGTGAAAGGAGGAGAAAGAAGATGCGAAGTAAAAAAAAAAAAAACCCAGCAAATAAGAAAAACAGAAAGGAGAAGACTGGAAAAAGCGATTGTTAAGTGTGAGAGATAGACAAGAAAGAAGAAGGGAGAAAATGAGAAAGAAGAAGGAGAAGAAGGTAAAAATGGGATGCAGAAGTAAGAAATTAGAGAAAATAATGCAAAGAGGAAGTGAGGAGTGGAAAAAAAAATAGACACTAGACAAAGACAAAGGAAAGGAAAAGGGAAAGAGTGAAAGAAGAAAGGCAAAAAGAAGGAGTAGAAAGAAGAGACAAAAGAAGATAAGAAAAGAAAGGAAAACAAGGAAGGGAAAGTAAGTGGAAGGGAGGCAGAAAATAATAAGAAAAAAAAGACACTAAATAAGAGAACAACTGAAAGAAGAAGAATGCAAACCATAAAAAAAAATGATAAAAATGAAAAGAAGGAAGAGAAAGTGAATGGAAAGGAGAAAGAAAAAAAGGAACAGGAAGAACACAAGAGAAGAGAAAGACTGAAAAAAATTGAAAATAGAGCAAGAGATAACAAATAAGAAGTGAAAGGAAGTGAGAGAAAGTGAGTGGAAAGGAGAGAGAGAGAGAGAGAGAGAGAAGAGGAACAGGAAGAACAGACAAAAGTAAAGAGAAAAACTAAAGAAAATTGAAAATAAAGCATGATGCAAGAAAATGAAAAGAAGGGAAAGTAGGAAGGAAAAGAAAGAAGGAAAAAAGAGAGAAAAAGTGAGTGGAAGGGAGTGAGAAAAGAGGAATAAGAATAAAATAGAATAAAAAAGAGGAAGATTGAATAAAAAACTGAAAAATAAGAAAGAAGGAAAAGAAGAAAGAGAAATAAAGAAGAAAGGGAAAAAAGAGGAACTAGAAGAAAAGAGATAAAAGAAAGGTGAAAAGAAAGACTGAAAAACTAAATAGAGCAAGAAACAAAAAAAAGGAATAAGATGAAGGGAAAAAAAAAAAAGAAGGAAGAAAAGAAAGAAGGAAGGAAGAAAAGTAAAATGACGAAAAAAACAAAAAAAGGTGCCAAGAAAAAGTGAAAAACAGAAAATAGAGCAAGAGGCAAAAAAAAAAGAGAAAGAAGAAAAAGAAGGAGGAGAAAGTGAGCGAAAGGGAGTGAGAAAAGAGGAACAAGAATAAAAGAAAAGAAAAAAAGAGAACACTGAATAAAAAGAAACTGAAGCAAGAGGCAAGAAAATAAAAAAAAGGAAAAGAAGGAAGAGAAAGCGAGCGGAAGGGAATGCGTAGGGGAGGCAGGGCGGGAGTGGTAAGCAGACGGGGAGTTTATGGAGCAGCGGGTTAATTTTCCAGTTGAGAAAGTAATAATTCCGAGTTCTTCAGGCCGGGTCGATACTCGCAATAGAAGGAATAATTTCCCGCCTCATTTCTCCGAGGGATGTTGTCGTGGCCCTTTGGACGAGCAGGCGGAGGCGGCGCGGCTTGCCAAAGGGAAAGAACAGGGCTTAGTGGCTGCAGCTGACAGGGCGAGGCAGTGACGGTGGTGGTGGTGGTGGTGAGGAAAAATAGTAGTAATGGTTATTGTGGTGGTTTTATTAGGGCAGTAGTAGTAGTAGTAGTAGTAGTAGTGGTAATGGTAGGCGTTGTGTTTATTGTGATAGTAATGGTAGTGATTTTAATGGTTGTAGAACTTTTGGTGGGTGTGGTGGAGGTAGCAATAGTAGTAGTAGTAATGGTAGTGGTGGTAATAAGGGCGTGGTTGTAACATTATTTCTTATATTCATGATAGTAATGGTAACACTGGTAATAGTGATGAAGATTTTAATAAAGGCGATAATAAGAATTGCGATGGTAGAGGTGATGGTGGTGGTGGTGGTGATGTTGGTGGTGATGTTGGTAGTTATGGTGATGGTGGTGGTGGTGGTATTACGAAGAAAGGTCCTTGGGAATCGACTACATGTATTCTTTCTTTCTTGCACTACGTATCTTTTCACGCCTCGTCCTTTCCTTCTCTCCATAAGCTCCCTCCTTTCCTCCCTCCCTCCTCCCTCCCTCCCACCCCAGCAGGAAGGCTAAAGGTTTCCTCCTCGTCTTCCACACATAAACTCTGCCATTTTTCCTCATCTCAAGGTCTTGACTCGGACCTTCTTCAATATCTCTCGCTTTAGTCCCTTAATTCCTCGTAAATGGATCTCCTTTTTCTGTTTTAATCTTCACTTCTAAGAGTCCTTCCTTCCGTGGGTCCTTCTTATATTAGGTCTTTTTTTGTACGTCTTTTTTTTTTCATTTTTCTTTTTAACATTAATAGTTTCCCCGGCAAGCAAATTCTCCTCTCACTTCTCTCAGTCGCTCAGTGCCAGATGCCGCGTGAAGTATTTTATTGCATTGAAAATAATTAAATTCAGGAAAAAAGAAGCTGGCGCCTGTGTTTTCCGTCCGCGTCTCCTCGATGTGTGGCTTTGATCAGCTCATATTTTGGCCCATTAGCTTTAACGATGCCGCCTACTTTCCACCAGTTATTTGAACCTTTTAAAAATAGCTGATGACCTTTCTCCTTCGCCGCGCTCTTTATTATCTCGCCTCAGGAAGGAAGTATTGCCGCTGTGCTTCTATAGTGACGCAAGGTTCCTCTCTGGCCTGTCCTCTACCGTGCAGTCATTGTTTCTCGTCCTCCTCTCCTCCGCTGGCAAGAGAGACCGCCTCATTCTTCCCCAGCGATCTTTCATAATTCAATGACAACTATTTTCCTCCTGTCTTAAAGTTTCCTAACGAAGTACTGTATATGAAATTCCTTCTGATGTTTACTTAAGAATTTTAAATGGAGGTTTGCAAGAATCTTCATCAGAGCAACTTGAGTATTAGAGCAGCGCGGTAAAAAGCGGAACACCACAACTTTCTCGGGAGTTTGTACTTACTTGGGAACAATTCCCGAACATCCCAAGAATTTACCCGGCGGAAGTGTAAGACCTTGATTGCGGCATTGCTCCTAAGTGTTTCCACCTCCACACCACCCCTGCTCTTCTTGCTCCCCTTCCCCCTTCCTCCCCACCTTCCTCTCTTCGTCTATTCCTTCTTCGTCTCAGTCATTCCCTTCTTCCTTTTTTTTTTCTTCATTCTGTCTCTCTTTATCTAATTTTCCAATCCTTACTGCCTCCTATCCTTCCCGTTTTTCCATTACTCCTCCGTCACTCCTTTCTTCATCTGTTCCTTCATCGTCTCAGTCATTCCCTTCTTTCCATTTTTTTTTTCTTCATTCTGTTTCCCTTTATCTTATTTTACAATCGTTACTGCCTCCTATCCTTCTCTTCGTTGTTCTCTTCCTTCTTTACTTCAATTTGTGTGTCCTCTCTTCTTTCCCCTTCTTCATCGTTGTTTTATCTTTCCATCTCCTCTTTCGGCTTTCTCTATTGCCTTGTATTCCCTTTCTCTCTTCTCTCTCTCTCTCTCTCTCTCTCTCTCTCTCTCTCTCTCTCTCTCTCTCTCTCTCTCTCTCTCTCTCTCTCTCTCTCTCTCTCTCTCTCTCTCTCTCTCTCTCTCTCTCTCTCTCTCTTCTCCTTCCTTCCTCTGTTTCTCCCTTGGTCAGTTCATTTTGTTTTGTTTCTCTTCCTCCTTTCCTTCCTTCCCTTCTGTTTTATCTCCATCACTTTCGTTCTATCCTTTTCTCCTTTCTTTCCCTCCCTCCATTCGTCCCCCTTCCTCTCCTCCCTTTGTCATTCCTGTCCTCCTTCCTTCCTTTCTGTTTTTGCGTCCTTCACTTTCTCCCTCTCGTCATCCTTCTTTTTCATATCCTGTTCCGCCTCCCACGCCTTCCCCTTCTTCCTCACTCCCTCCCACGCTCCTACACACTTTTCCTCCCACGTTCTCTCCCCTGTTTTATCTTTTTTTTTCGTTTTTTTCGTTTTCACCCACGTTATCTGTCAGTCTGTTTGTGTATGTGTTTTTTTTCTTTTTGGTATTTTTTTTCGTTTATTATGTATATTTATCTTTTATTACTTGTTTCGTTTCATATATCTTTAATTTCCCCCATTTTCCTTCTTTTTCCCTTACTTCCTCCATTTTCTATCCTTCTATCTATTTTTTTCCCATCTCTCCTCCATAACTCCATAATTTCCTTCTGTTCTTACCTCCCGTCCCTTCCTCTCCTCCTCCTCCTCTCGTCTCCATCTCTTCACACCCTCTCCATACTCCCTCTCCCTCTACCTTACCACCTCCATACTACCTCCCAGCACCCACGCTTGTAGTTCAAAGCCGTCACAAAATAGAACGCAAATGTATTCCCCAATATTTGCACCAACACAAAAAAAAGTTGACTTCAGCACCACGTAGGCGAGAATGGAAAATCTGTTGTCATTAAAATTTCCAGTGAACTTTTTTTTTTTGTGTTTAAGTCAGTTTGTGTGTGTGCTTCCCAGATTCCCAATAGCTCGTGTTCATCAGCCCCCTCAAGCTTATCATTCATGGTGAAAATAGATGGAATATGCAGTTATTTTTTGTGTTATAAAAGGATATGTTCGGGGAGGGAGGGTACTTCCACATTGCTGGGATAACCTGAATTGTTTAAGAAGCATTTTTTTATTTTTTTTATTTATTGTTATTGTTGTCGTTTGGTATTGTGTGCGTGAATAAGGCACCAGGAGAAGTTACTGTGACGTTCAGAGTATTGTGCTTGAGTGTGTTTGTGGTGGTGGTGGTGTTTGTGGTGGTGGGGGTGGTAGGTGAGGTAATGACGGTGGTATGTGAGAAGGATTTGCAAGACAGACAAATAGATCGAGTGTTGTGGTTGTAAAATTCATCCCCCAAAAAAATATTTGATATTTCCAGCGTAAAGTTGAAGAGGACATTTTTGTGGATGGTGGCGTTTCAATGATCGTGTTTCTCAGAGATTTCCACGTGTCAAGAATTATTTGTCATTTTCGATGTGATTGATGTGCAGCAAGATCTATTTCCTTGCACTTAAGGGTCACTTGGTCCTCGGTGCCTTATGGGTATTGGATGAGGGAACATGATGGATTAACAGCAGAATGTCCCCACTACTTTTTTTTCAATCAGTCCACCGCGTCACGTTCAGCGGAAAGTCGCGTTCCCGGCACTTTTACATTAAACTGCTGACTGAGGTTGGGATTTATTTATATTCAGAGGAACGCGTCGCTCCATCACTCTCCAGCACGCAGGTGTTTTCGTGCCGTCGTGCAGATGGAGCTGGTGTCGTGTTGGGGCGGCGGGAGGCGTGGCTGGCTGGCCCGGGTGTCGTCTGCCGGCGGGAGAGTGTCAACACGTCGCGTTCCTCGTGAAAAATGATTGTTGTTATCGAGTGGGTCAGGCTCCGGCACAGCCTTCCGCCGCCACTCTTTGTTTCGGGGCCACACGCATCCCTGGCCGCCACTCGCTGCTCCTCTGCTCGACCTCTCGCCAATGCCTGTTTTCCTTTTCTTTTTGTGTGCGTGTTTATCATCACACACATAAACCTCATGTGAGTCCCGTGCCAGCCCATTATGTGGTTATTGATTCCCTTGAGCTTAATGGGGGTTCAGGAAATTGCATCCATAATAAATATTGGAAATGATCGAGTTCTATGAGCGATTAAGGGACATTAACCCCCCTCCCCTTTACCCCCCCCCAGCCCTCCGTCCTGTCCCCGGGGCGGCGAGTGACGTTCCTGGAAACACATTTCTTGCCAGGTTTGCAGGCGAGGGCACAACGAGGCGCGTCGCCCTTGGGAGTGTGAAGGACTCTTTGTAAAAATAGCGTGTGACAGGCGGGCTCTGGCTGGGCGTGAGAAGGGTGTGACGTGGCGGATATTACTAGAGGATAACCTCCCACGTGCTCTTGACTTCCTTGTCTGACTCGTGCCGGGAAGGGAAAACACGGGGCCAGCCAGCCAACACCCCTTCTCACTGGCTGACCCGAATCCCCGCCTCCTCCTATTCTTTATTTGTTGATGTGCCTCCGATGCTTAACGTGAGGTGAATAATGCGCTTGTAATGTTATCACAGGGCGGTGTAAACATTGATAGGCTGACATGCCTTTAGTGAGCGCGTGCTAGTGCAGGTATTGAGGTCAAGAAGGTGCTTGACGGCAGCCACTCCCTCTTGTGCCTCGCTGCCGTGTTACGAAATTACTCTGAGCCATAAGGACGCGAGGATGAGGGAGTGAATGGCCGGGGCGCGGGAGAAGGAGAGCCGCGGGACGAATACTTTCCTTTTATATATTCAGCTTTTAGCGCGAGTGACGACAACTGCAAGACTCGTCGCTGTTTTCACCCAGTTTAACAAGCAGTCTGTGCAGGGTGAGGCAGTGACTATTAGGCACAGCACAATACAGCACAGCACAGCACAGCACAGCTACACTCCTCCATCAACACTAATAGTTCCCAGGAATAAATGTGTAAGCACCCGAGAGGTTTCTTTCTGCCTCACTCTCAGGGAAAGAGGCGAGGGGCTGGGAGGGAAGAAGGGCAGCGGGGAGGGACCAAGTACTGAACGAGGCTTTTACAGATTGTGGCCGGGCCTCGGGGACGTGTTACCGAGGGTTATGGCGTATAAAACACCCGCCAGGCGCACCAGGCAAAATGGAACCAGGGACACTATACTTCTTGTCCACTCGATCACAGCCTGACGTGGGAAATGACCAGTCCTGGGGGCGAAAGGTGCCTGCCTCAGGGTCACCCCCGAGGGTTATCGCTCACCACACAACCTCTACTTCACGACGTCCCGGAAAATGGCTCCTTCTTCAGGGCGGGAATCCACATTTTTATGGCATCAGGGCCTCGCTGGGAAACTGCCACGCTGGTGAAGCGGCGCTGATCCCTGGCTGAAGGGCAAACATCCTAAGGCTGCGACACTGCCCTACTCTGCCGCACACCCCACAATAGTTGTAGCGGTAGTAATAGTAGTAGTAGTAGTAGTAGTAGTAGTAGTAGTAGTGGTAGTAGAAGTAGCAATATCACTAGTGGAGAAGGAGAAACAGGAAAAACAAGAGAGAGAGAGAGAGAGAGAGAGAGAGAGAGAGAGAGATTGCTGTGTACACCTGTAATGGGACGGCGTGGTGAGGGACTACCAATCAAGATGTAAAGGTGAGACACGCTGCGCTCGCTCAATGAGGGAAGGAGGAAGGAGGAAATATTCTGCCCTTAGCGGTATTGATAATGGCGCTCTTCAGCCTCTTGAACCTTGGCACTGGTGAGGCGCGCCTTGGGAGTAGTGGAGGCCCTATGGAGGATCGTGCCGCCTGCTCCCTCGTTCTCGTCCCCGCAACCCCAGATCCCACACCCTTACGTCACCCTAGCAAGAACAGGTCTTTATTTTGCTTTCTAATTCATCTTGACTCCTGGCACTGGTGAGGCGTGTCCTGAGAAGAGAGAAGGCTCTTTGAAGGACACCGTGCCTGCTACCTTGTTCTTGTCCCTGTTGGCCTCTCCGTTCAAACACCGCCACGCCGCCCAAGCAAGGAAAACACGTCTCTACATTGGCCTCTGATTTGTTTATGCTCCTACGACCCTGTGCCAGATTTCCAAGTTTTGCCGCAGCGAGCAACAGTTTACGAGGAGCAGACGGCGGCAGCAACAGGTCAGGGAGCAGGGAGCCTCTTGCCTCGCCTCGCACGGGACTTCTGCCGCTGGGGAGTAGGCTAGGAGTAACCTGTACGAGCTGCTCATCAGTTGTAGGAGGGAAAACTTTTCAGTGAAATGATTCTTGGCTTGTTCTCGCAGAAGTATTGTGTTTATTGTATCTATTGAAACTCAGTTCTTGATCACGAGAATGCAAGTTTACCGAGTCATGCTAGTAGGAATATTATAAGCATTGGGTTTATTGAAGTAGAGGACTGGTTCACAAGAAAATGCTTGTTTTTTACTCGTGTCTAACCTCTGAGGAATTGCAAGGAATACCACAATGTAGGTCTGTGGACATACATATGCTGTACGTCGATGGTCTAACTATCGAGACTCCCCAGAAGTGTCGTCATATTCAGGCTTGGTTTACGGCCGCGTTGTTTTGGCGGGAGAGGCGTGGATCAGCCTGATAGCCGAGTCATAACTGCGTGCAGCAACGGCGCGAAAACAATGACATTAGCGACATAAACACCAATATAAGCTTTGCGTGGCTGTTTCCTGTCGTTTTGCACCCATGACTGATGCTATTCAACTTAGTGTTTTCCATTAACTATGACAAGAAGAGCCAGGGAGTATTACAGTTGGCGGACTGTTATATATCCTTCCTACCTGTTTACTAGACGTTCATGAGTAGAGACACAGCAGATATCACTACACAGACTCCCCAACGTAGTCTTGACAGAGCGAAGAGAGATATTACAGTGCCATAAAATTATATACCTTCTTCCTACACGTCTGCTTGAAGTTCATGGGTAGAGACACAGCAGATATCCCTACACAAACTCCCCAGCCCAGTCTTGAGAGAGCGACGAGAGATATCGGAGTGTCACAAAACTGCATATCTTCTTTCCAACATGTTTACTTGAGGTTCATAGGTAGAAACACAATACATTCCAAGGCAGACTCACACAACCAGTTTCGAAAAGCCATAGGTTCAAGAGGAAAGTAATGATGAAAGCAGCAAAGCGCACTTTCTTTAAATATCAAACGTTTCGACATGTCTTATTTAATCTTCAGTCGCTTAGAACAAAATAAAAACTAAATAAATAGGTTCATCTCTGTATTCTTGGGTGTCCTGGCGGCGTAGAGAGCTCCGTCCACTCACCTCCTTGTGCTGGGAAGGACGCCACGGGGATCAAGGTAATGCACGTTATATTGGGCGCGGCTCTGACCTGCCTTCCTCTCAGATGATGATGGGGTGGCGTGCGTCCCTCGCCTCGCCCCTCACTTCGCTCTAAGAGGATTTATCTCCTCTTGCGCTACCGAATTGAGGAAAGGGACCGAGAACCTTGCCATCTCCTGCACACTTGTCCCTCTTAGCGTGTGCACGGAGGAGGAAGCGTGAAGGAGGGTGACTCTGCCTCATCCCAGACCAGCTCGCCTCGCCCTCGCCCCAGGATAGAGGAAGCTCGGCCGCATCCCGCATTCCCTCATGACTCCGGAGAAAGCGTCCATTCCACGACATGAAAGGACTCATTTCTCCTTCGTCTCCACAGCCCAGAAGGAAGTGAGACATTCCTCCCTGTACCTCGCTCACAGGGGAAGACTCTCATCCCTCCTCCTCCTGCTTCTTCTCTCCTCTTTCTCATCCTTCTCTTGGCTTCCATTCCTCCTCTTGTGTTCTGTTTATCCTCCTCCATGTCGTTCTTGTTTACCTTCTCCCGTTTGTTTTTCTTCCTTCGTTCATCCACTTTTATTCTTGTATTTCTCCTAATTATTTTTTATCATCTTTCTTTCGCTCATTCATCTTAGGTCACACGTCTTTTGTTCCGTTTCGTTTAACTTTCCTTCTTTTTCTTCTTAATCCTTTTATTTTCCATTTCTGTTTTCTTTTCATCATCCTTTTCTCTTCTGCTTTACTTTTTCCCATCATTTTCTTCTTCCTTTCCTTTCACTCTTCTTCATCCTTTCATTTTTTTTTCTGCTATTTTTCTTCATGTTTTCTTTCTTCTACTTTTCCTCCTCCTCCTCCTCCTCCTCCTCCCCCTCCATAAGTGTTAGAGACAGGGAGGGAAGGTGGGGGAAGGGGAGGAGACGTGCTTCTAGTTAATGCTATCCACGTTTCTGAGTTCGCAACACCCTCCAGAAAAAATATGATTGTAGCTACAGCATTATTTTTCATTGTGGATCCTGCGTTTGTATGTTGCGGGCGGCGTGAGAGTGAGCTGCGGCCAATCCACGGCATACGTCACTCGCTTCTCTTTTTTTCTCTCTCTCCTTCGCCACATGTGAGGTGGTGTGAATTAATTTGAGTTTATCACGTGAAAAATCTGGAATAATACAGTTGTCAGATATGACTGGAGATTTAAAGGCATGGTGAGTTAGTAGTGCGTGTGTATTTGAAGTGGAGAACAGTGAGTGTAGATTTATAAAAGACGCAGAACGAGCCGTGTAACTTTTATGGGAAGAGAGCAAGTTGATTATGGCTTTTGTGGGAGACGAACAACAGGCTGAGAATGGAGTAATGAGAGAACAGGTTGAGGTGGCTGGCTATGATGCTGGGCTGGTAAGCGGCTGTGTCTGGGCTGACTGGTTGTAGGGCTGGGCTGGTAAGCGGCTGTTTTTGGGCTGGTTGGCTGCGAGGCTGGGCTGGTAAGCGGCTGTGTCTAGGCAGGGCTGGTAAGCGGCTGTGTAAGCAGGTGTGGGTCGGGACGGGGTAACGAGCACCGTGATGTATATGTATCCGGTATCGAGCCCTCAAGCGCTTCTCAGGCTCCTGTCTTTAAAATACAGCGGGGAGGGAAGCTCATGGGGGGCGGCGGTACGGGATTACTTTGTTTCTTTGCCGATAAAAGTGATCCTGCGGGTGGACAGGCCAGCCTCCCGTGGCCTCGATACACACCAGCCTCTTATCGTGCTCATCTTGCCAAGTTACGCTAAACAATGGTCTGATGATTCGTTATGTACGTGGAAGTATGTATGGCTCGTGGCGTAAACGATGTAAGGTAAGGTTAAGATTCTTGCCAGTAACTTGTAGACATTCAGTAAGGACGAGCGTATTGCCGTGTTCCTCTCGCTAATGACGTTGAACAGATGAAGCAGAAATTGTTATGTGTTTACTTATTTTCCTATTTTTGGTGGTAAGGAGCTGTGAATAAAGTCAGTTAAAGTAAACATAATTAATTGTCAGTAACTTAAATATACATTCAAAGATAATAGTAAGAGTGCATAATTTATTACGTGTAGACTTCCTGAGAGTTTTGAAAGAAGTAAAGACTGAACAGAGATTAAAAAGTAAATAAAAACAAAAGGAAACAAAAATTAAAAAGAAACCAAAGAAAAACAAAAATGAAATGAAAAAGGAAAAAGACAGAACAGACAGAGAAGAAGAAGATACGTGAAAAACTATAAATAGCGAACATACATAGAATATTGACAAGCATTCCCATGTACTTAAAACACACAAAAAAACCATACTGTATAACGAACACCTTACAAAACAAAACACAAGGAAACGAACACATGAAAAAAAACACAACAAACCACAAACTTACATAGAAAAAAGAAGAAACACTCCTGGTTTACCTAATACCAACAACACAAAGAAACAGTCCAGCATTACCTAATACCAACAAAACACAATGAAACGAGCACATGAAAAAAAAAAAACACAAACCACAAACTTACACAGAACAAAGAAGAAACAGTCCACCCTTATCTAATACCAACAAAACACACAAAAAAAAACCAGCCTTACCAAATACCAACAAAATACAACGAAACAAACACATAAAAATAACACAAACCACAAACTAATATATAGAAAAGAAAAAAAAAAAAAAAAACAGTCCAGCCTTACCTAATACCAACAAAACACAGAATCCACACACAGTAATGATTGCAAACACTGAGAACAAGATAACAGGTCGCGGAGAGAGAGAAAGGTTGGTTAATAAAATCGAGATAGAGACCAATTCAGGGGATGAGGGAGACGAGACGAGCGTTCAGAGGTGGAGGATAAGGGACGATAAGGGATCAGGGAGGGAGAAAGAGAGAGAAGAGGGGGGATGAGGGAAGAAAGGGGGGGGATTCGAACCCCACCTAATCCTGTGGTTTTACCTGATACAAACTCCACCAGAATGGACCAAGCCTGCGATTTAAACTGTTTGGTATTCTCTGTATCCTCTATATTCTCTCTCTCTCTCTCTCTCTCTCTCTCTCTCTCTCTCTCTCTCTCTCTCTCTCTCTCTCTCTCTCTCTCTCTCTCTCTCTCTCTCTCTCTCTCTCTCTCTCGAGTAGGAGGAAGGCAAGGAGAGGCAGGGAGAAGGAGGGAGTGTGGGAAGAAGGTGGAGGAGGAGGAGGAGGAGGAGGAGGAGCAAGCAGCAGGAAATTGGGGTGTGGCTCCTGGAGAGATTACGAGGGAAGGAAGAAGAAGAAGAAAGAAGAAGAGGACGTGGCGGCGAGAGGAGGAAGAGGAGGAGGAGGACGAAGGAGGAGGAGTAGCACCAGGAGGAGGCGGAAAGAGGGAGAAAAAAATAACTGGAGGGGTCACGGCCGCGGAAGGTCAGAAAAGAGAGAGAGAGAGAGAGAGAGGGGGAGTCTTTGGTGACGGTCTTGGAATATTCATCAGAGAGAAAGACTTGTTTGCGCGAAAATGTAATGTGCCGCCTGGTTTCCCGGCAAGATTAGGCGAGTTTTCATGGTTTTTATGGAGTTTTGCTGTGGTGCTGTTGTAACTAAGGGAGTGAGAGAGAGAGAGAGAGAGAGAGAGAGAGTGAGAGTGTTATCTGGTGTTCTAGGTGCTTAAGTGCAGTGGTGTCTATGTAGCGTGGTCTCTCTCTCTCTCTCTCTCTCTCTCTCTCTCTCTCTCTCTCTCTCTCTCTCTCTCTCTCTCTCTCTCTCTCTCTCTCTCTCTCTCTCTCTCTCTCTCTCTCTCTCTCTCTCTCTCTCTCTCTCTCTCTCTCTCTCTCTTGTTCACCTGTAGTCTCGTGTTCCCAGTATTAGGTAACGTGGCAGTGTTTCGCTCACTAACCCACGCATCCTGATACTCGCAACACGCTGAACAAAGCAGCAATGTTAAACGTATAGAGGAAACTGAGTATCTCCCACTTACTCCCAATGCACCGCTGTACTTCTTTTGCTAAACACTCCCATTCTTGCGAGCATTAGGGAGGGAAGTAATTAAATCCTTGAGCCATAAAAACAAAGTAAAGACTAGTATTGTTGTTTACGTTTATATTCCATTTCATTTTCATTTGGCGATCTTATGAGGGACACAAATCAGCGCAATGGAGAAGTAATGCAGAGGTTATCAAGGCAATAATTTCCGTGATATAGACGTGTTTTAATCCTCGCGCTGCTGAATAATGCATGGGAAAAATGAAGCGATGTCGTGAGGGAGGAGAAGAGAGCAGTGGTCGGAGAGGTGGAAGGGAGAGGGGTGTCTGGCTGGGGCGTCCTGGAGGGGTGTCTGGGACGCGCTCTCTCCCCACTAACTACATCACCACTCCCCTAACTCAATACATGTAATTACTGAATTATATAGGGAGGGGACGCGCGGGTTCATCGGGAGATTTAAAGGAACCTTCATCATGTACGTCCTTCATAGTTTCCTCATTTGAAGTGTTCGTGTGTGTGTGTGTGTGTGAGAGAGAGAGAGAGAGAGAGAGAGAGAGAGAGAGAGAGAGAGACAGACAGACAGATAGACAGAAAGATAGACAGACGGACAGAAAGAAAGATAGAAAGAAAGGATCTTAATCTAAAACACTTCCAGGTCGCAACTCAAGTACTTTCAAATGGCTCTATTTTAACCTACACTCGTTTTTAAGGGTATTTTTATTAATCCATCTACAAATGAACAAGCTGTTTTATATTATTAATAGTTGAAAATAGTTTAGAACCTCGCTAATCATCTCTGTGGTCCTTGAAAACAGTCGTAAGAGAACAAAACGTTTCTGAACAAGAGAGAGAACAAGAAGCACACACGGAAGCGGCAGAGTCAGAAGTGAAAGGTTTGCAGGCGCTACGCAATAAATACGCATAAAGAAATACTTGAGCGAGCTGCGAGTCCTTGTCGGGGAGAGATCGAAGGCGCATCTCGGGCTGATCTGAGGAGAACAGGAGAGGCAGCCAAGCGAGAGAGTCCCGGCTGTTGAGATTGCACCGGTCGCTTTGTCCCCTGCTTGCCGAGAGCGTATTGAGGCTCCTGTCCGCGTGTGTCAGTCTCTTTTTGTCCCGCACCTCCCTCCCTCACCCCGCCCCACGAGCCTCCTCCGCCACCGCCCCCAGGGAAACAACTCTGAACAGCCTGACAGGTGAAGACTTTTGTTGGCGCCTCCTGCATCTCACTACCGCTGCCGTTGCCCGCCACACCACCACCAGTCATATTCCTCTCACCACACTACCTTTGTCCTCCACAGAACCACCTCTCCCCTGCCTTCTATACCTCACTACACCTCTCCACAGTACTACTACCAATACCACAGTACACTCTCTGGATACAGCACTTCCATGGCTCTCACCACCCGCTACAACCCCGAAACCACCACAGCCACAGCCAGCCACAACCGCCACTACCTCCACAAACACTCATACTGCTGTCAGTCTGCTCCCCACACAGCTGCCGTCAAGCACAAGCAAATTCTTACCACGCCCTTTGCAGTTCACTTCACTTCACTTCATCACATCTCACCACCACCACCACCACCACCACCACCACCACCACCACTACACTCAGCTGTTCACCATTCCCAGCACTTTTGCAGCCGCGTCTTCAGCATCCGCCATAACCCGGGCGTGCCACTCCTCCACGCCTGTGTGCCTCTCAGTGGCGGGCGGGAGTGTCTCGGGGTCGGGGAGGAGTGGCGGTGGCGGCACAATTTGTCCTCACTATTTGTCACGGGGCGAGAAGAACCCGGGGAAACCACTTATGGGCGAGGGTGTTAAAATAACGCGCCAAGTTTGCTTGTTTAAGAACTTTGAGAGGTGGTGGTGGTGCTTTCTTCTCTGGGACGAGTTTGATGTGACTTTAAAAGCGGACCAATTGTTCGGTTGTGCTTGAGAGGCGGGCGGAGGTGTTGGTAGGCCGGCAGGAGTTTGGATTTTGTGTGAGGAAGGACCCTAGAGAAGCAGGAGCGAGAGGGTGAGGACGGGAGAGGAGAGGAGGGCAGGCCTTGGGTTACGAGAGGGATGAAGGAAAGTTGGTTATATGAGGACGGCGGTGCAGGCGCTAGGAGAGGAGTGGGCACGGAGGGGTAATAGGAGCACTCGGGTTCCAGATGGCTAGGAGGGGCGGGTGACGCACTTAGGACCTGCCTGCCGCCCTAGCGAGTGTGTCCTGACGCGGCAGTGACTTAAGCTGCAGGATCAGGTCAGGGCGGCTCATGCACACCGCCTCGCCAGCACACCGCCGCGCCGCACGCTGGAGAAATACACGTGGATTACACAACGATGTACATTTTTTTGAAGGGATGAAATCTGTGAAACTGAGTGACGAGGACGCTTTTTTTTATATTTTTAAAGTAAGAAAAAGTGTTGTCATGCATCTGATAAGTGACAAATACAGGGAAAAAAATATACATATTCCTTTTTATTTAGAACTGGTATATTTTCTTTTCTTATTATTAATGTGACTCGCGACTTATTCTACAATATTACAGTTCAATCTCATAATATATAATCCTTACTTTTATATTCTTCTGTCATCACAATTAATACTGCCATCGTGTCTCTTCCCTTATTCGTATAGCGTCGCCTCCCCATCCCTGCATCACGATCACACTCATACACTCCCGCACTGCATTGCCTGCCACGCTGCACTGTACTTATCAATCAGGCAGTGAGTGCGTCTCATAACACTCACCCGTTCACTCTCCCTCACACGTTCACTCTCCCATCCTGTCCCTTCCATCAGGCAGCCACGTGTTTCTACCTCTTCCCTGTCCTCTTCCTTCCACCTGCCGCCACTTCTCTCTCTCTCTCTCTCTCTCTCTCTCTCTCTCTCTCTCTCTCTCTCTCAAGTGTGCCCGTGTTTCACTTGATATTTCTTCACATTATTCTCTCTCCCCTTACAAATTACAGCGTTGACACAGGCTAAAGATTCTCTGCTCCTCCCTCTTCCTTCCTTCCTTCCCTCTTCCTTTGTCAGTGTTCTCTGTCTCTGCGTGGCTTTCTGGCCCTCAGTGTGTCTGCATGTGTGTCTGACTATCTGGCTGGCTAGTTGGCGGGCTGGCTGACTATCTGACTGGTTGTTTGTCTATGTGTGTGTGTGTGTGTGTGTGTGTGTGTGTGTGTGGCTTCATATTTGCAAGGTTAGTCACATACATACACATACACGCACACCTACACAACCAGAGAAATAGAGAGAGAGAGAGAGAGAGAGAGAGAAACGCCAAGGCTGAATATTTACTTCGTGCATTTATTTAATGATCATAAATCCTGCCCATTTTTACTCCCACGTTATCTTCTTAAGTTGTTTATTCGTTGCCCTCGTCCTGGTGAAACGTGGAGAAAAATAAGAGGAGTAAGAGAAAGAGAAATGACGTGAAGGACGGGAAAGTAGAACGAAAAGGAGGAGGAGGAGAGGGACTAGGAGGAAGGTCGCTAGAGTAAAGGAGGGAAGTAACTTGAAGGCAGATAGACCTCTCTGAAGACACTCCTCCTCTAAGTTTAGGAACTGGTTGAAAGATGTGCCTGTGTGTGTGTGTGTGTGTGTGTGTGTGTGTGTGTGTGTGTGTGTGCGTGTGCGTGTGTGTGCATGTGTGTGATCGTCTACAAGAAATAAATATTGCTTCACTGTAACTTGTCGTAAATAAGGTTGGTTTCTATCGTGTCCATGTGTGTTCATTCCAGTACAGAGTTCACAAAAAATCCCAGTGAACGACAGGCATTGAAAAGAGTGGAAATGTATCCGCCTGGAAACCGTATGTGGTGAAGGAAGGGATTAGATGTTCACGGGAGATGTAAGACTTAGGAAACATAATGAAGGTACACTCGTCATGGAACGGTTTGGCTAATATAAGTAATTACAGCAGAAGCAGACATTAGTACCCTCACGTAATCTAAAATAATGACTCAGCGAGAAAAGAAAATACAACAATTTTCATGGTAAATTATATTCAAGTGCTTAATATATTGATTGTAGGAAGAGGATGTGGTAGCATAAGAAATTACACCTTTATTATTATGAATGAAAAATTGATATACTAAATACACAATAAATGGAGAGGAGGTGCAAGACATTAGCACACTTATACCTGCCAATCCCTATGTAAAAAATGCTAACTTCCACCTTTCCATTAAGTTCATCTTCTACTAAAGTAAGTACCAGTATCAAGATAACTGTCTAATTCCATTGATATTTACGTTTATTTTAGTCTAAGAAACAATGTTGCTGGTATCTCCTTTATCAAATCTAAAACTTTCAAGCTTCAGTCTTTTACTTATCATATCTTCAACAGTGACATGAACCTTAGTTTCTATCTTTTACTAACATCTTAAATAGCTACCGACATTAACCTCGTATTTACCACCCTTGTTAAATCCTTTCTCTCTAAAAGCTTATATCCAACTTATCAATGTATTTCAGCTATTCTCCTGACAAACGTGACCGTAGCTTGTGGAGAGCTTAAAGATGGAAAGTAATTACTATGTTTTCTTAAGAAGAATGCAATGATGGAAACAGTAAATAGAGGCTGTGAAGATGAAGGTGATAAGAGAGGCCGTGACACTACTGATGAGGGAAGGCGTTGGGGTTTGTAGGAGAGGTGAAAGTGATGACAGTGAGAAAATGGAGTGGTGGTGGTGATAAAGGAGAGGAAATGTCATCTGGGTGTGGAGGAAAAGGGGAAAAATGAGGAGGAGGATGAAGAGGAAGACGAAAAAAAAGAAGGAAAAAGGAACTGAGAGAAAAAGAGATATGGAGTGTGTATGAGATAGACGTTTTAAGGATGAGAAAGAGAAGAGAGGAAAAAGAAAGAGAATAACTATAACAGCAACAAAAATACCAACAGCAGTAAAACAACAAATAATAATATAAAAAAAGGAGAAGAAAAGAAAAAGTAGGAAAGAAAAAATAAGACGAAAAGCAGTAGAAGAGGAACAGGAAGAGGAGAAGGAGACTGAGGAGGAGAAGGTGGTGGTGGTGGTGGAGGTGTGGGAGGGAAGGAGTAGGCCCCAGAGAGCAGCAGTCGCCACCACTCCGGCAGTCGAGTTGTCGATTCATATTTTTGTCAGAGAAATATGGAGAACAGGTCGACTCAGAAGCGAGAATTTTACTGGGTGTGCACGCTGCATGTTACCGCCTTCCTCTTTCCTCTTTCCTCTTTCCTCTGATTTTCCACGTCACTGAAGATGCCGCGCTGCCTTCTGCTCTCTCTCTCTCTCTCTCTCTCTCTCTCTCGCTATGATTTTTTACACTCGAGATAATACGAAGCTTCGAACGTTTTAAGGAGAACCAGTGAAAACACTTCCAGGGTTATGTGTGTGTGTGTGTGTGTGTGTGTGTGTGTGTGTGTGTGTGTGTGTGTGTGTGTCGCAGAGAAAGGAAATCCACGATGACAAAAGTTCACTCACGTCAGATCATACTAAGCAACTCTCTCTCTCTCTCTCTCTCTCTCTCTCTCTCTCTCTCTCTCTCTCTCTCTCTCTCTCTCTCTCTCTCTCTCTCTCTCTCTCTCTCTCTCTCTCTCTCTCTCTCTCTCTCTCTCTCTCTCTCTTCTGAACGTACGTAATACAAAATCTTACTATTCTTATTACTATTCGTGAAAGAGAGAGAGAGAGAGAGTGAGAGAGAGAGAGAGAGAGAGAGAGAGAGAGAGAGAGAGAGAGAGTGTGTGTGTGTGTGTGTGTGTGTGTGTGTGTGTGTGTGTGTGTGTGTGTGTGTGTGTGTGTGTGAGTCTCTTCCATAATAATTGAATTTGAACCTGGTCCAGTCTGATTAGTGCGTGCATGAATGAAAGCTGATTAGATACATGCAAAATCTACCATCGCGTAAATTACTGTGTCCTTCTGTCAGTGTGTGTGTGTGTGTGTGTGTGTGTGTGTGTGTGTGTGTGTGTGTGTGTGTGTGTGTGTGTGTGTGTGTGTTGGAATGGCTGAGTTCTGCACGTGTTGTCCCTGTCACATCAACACGTTTAGAAATGCAGTTTGGTTGTATATTAAAGATTTATTGTCATGTAAGCTATCCCCCCTTCTTGTTCTTCATTTAATTTTCAAGTTTCAAGAGAGAGAGAGAGAGCTGTTACATCAGCACGGATATGAATGCAGTTTTGTTGTATATTAAAAGTTTATTGTCACGTTAGCTACTCCCTTGTTCCTTTTTATTGGTCTTTTGGTTTGATCTTCATCTTTCAGAGAGAGAGAGAGAGAGAGAGAGAGAGAGAGACTTCAACAAATCTGCAATGCGCACCAGTATAGTAAACAGGAGTGAAGGAAGAACACTAGTTAGTATCACAGTAGGAACATGGATTGAAGGAAGCATAATACAGACAATACAGAACAATAAGAATAGAGTTGAAATCCTTTATCACAAAATACCCTAAATCATACAGTGCTCTAGCTATAATAATAGGTAGAAAAAAAAATCTTTATTCACACATTTACAAGTATATCCTTCTTAGGTCATATTGAGAAACTTTGCTCTCACCACGACTATTTTCCAAGACAACAGACATAAATAGCGGGATTTTCAAGAGTCTATCTTCAGTTGATAATGCAGAAATCTTGTCACTCTGCCTCTAGAAACGCTAAAACACCTTAAAAAAAAAATTCGTGTAAATCTCGATAAAGCCTTCTGAAATAGTGGAGGTGAAGCACAGAAGGGTTTGAGAATACTAGCCTTAACATGTTTCCTGTGATTTTACGAGGCACGCAAATTTAACAGCATTACTTGACTAGTGACAAGCGCTGTGATTCACGGGGAAAGGGGTTTCACGTGACTCACCTCTTCAGCTTAACCACAGCCGGGGTAAGTGAATGGGCCGGCGTCACGCTACCCACTGCCCTCTCACCGTCTCACACCCTAGTCCCCTCCCCCTCACTCTCTCTCTCCCTCTCTCCCTTCTCACGTGTCAGGGGAAATAATAGTGAAAAAAAATGCTATTCTAACGTGTGAAAGGAAAGAACAGTGCTTTAGTAGGTGTCAGGCGATATGTGTGTGTGTGTGTGTGTGTGTGTGTGTGTGTGTGTGTGTGTGTGTGTGTGTAGGAGTCCAGTTAGAGATGCTGTCCTCCTCTTCTCGTTTTACACAGCCTATGACCATCGCCATGACAACCGGATATAAACAATCTCCTCTCTCTCTCTCTCTCTCTCTCTCTCTCTCTCTCTCTCTCTCTCTCTCTCTCTCTCTCTCTCTCTCTCTCTCTCTCTCTTCTTTTTTATCTATTCTTCTTTCTCCTTTCCACCCTTCTCCTCCTTCTTCCTCTACTACTACTACTACTACTACTACTACTACTACTACTACTACTACTACTACTACTACTCACCACCTCCACCAACCATCACCACTACCACCACCACCACCATTACTACTACCACCACCACCACCACCACTATCACTGCCACCACTACTACTACTACTACTACTAATACTACTACTACTACGACAGCCCCTTGATGATATATGAAGTTGATAACGTTAAATTTGTGTCCCGAGTAATTTCCTCCTCGTGTAATGATACGTGGTGAATGTAATCAGTACCTGAATATTAATTAACCCTACCTGAGCAGTAATTAAGCGTTGTAAGGGCAATTAGAGACAGCTGGTTTAGTTAGGCCTCCCCCCTTCAAGTGAATAGGCCTAAATTGTGTAGTTTCTCATTGCTTACTTTACTTTTCCATGTGTTTGTGTTAATTTTCTCTCATTAGGCCTAAATTTTTCATACATGTTATCATTCTTTAGGTTTTCTTTCATGTTAGTCTATCTCTCTCTCTCTCTCTCTCTCTCTCTCTCTCTCTCTCTCTCTCTCTCTCTCTCTCTCTCTCTCTCTCTCTCTCTCTCTCTCTCTCTCTCTCTCTCTCTCTCTCTCTCTCTCTATGTTATTAACTCCAATTTCGTTTGTTATTCCGTTTAATTGTTTTGATTCATTAATTTATTCAGGATTATTATTATTATTTGTTTCTTTATTTGTAATGCCACTGTGTTTCTCATTACAAGAATTGCATGTTGGTTATTATTGTTTTATTAATCAGTGTTCCTCAAAATATAATTAGGATATCCCGCTGCTGCTCTCTCTCTCTCTCTCTCTCTCTCTCTCTCTCTCTCTCTCTCTCTCTCTCTCTGAAACATACACACACACACACACACACACAGACACAGCTAATATATACAAAAATAATTAAACTAACTGAAAAAAAAGACGGAATCAAACGAAATCTGGTTAAAAGTACAAATCTGTAGATTGAGAGAGGTCATGTAGTAAGAGGGAGAGAAATCGGGAGGAGGGAGAAGAGGGAAGGAGAGAGAAAAAAGGGAGAGAGTCTTGTTATGGCTGCCTTGTGTGTGTGTGTGTGTGTGTGTGTGTGTGTGTGTGTGTGTGTGTGTGTAGGTAGGTGTGTAGTAAGACTTCTGAGCCAGACTTACACACACCAGCAGCTCAAGATTATCGTCAGTCAGCCTCACTCACAACGGGCCAAAGAGGACTCGAGGCAAACACTCGCCTCGCCACAGTTATTGTGCGGCTTACTCACAATCCCTGCGAATAGAAACAGAAAGAGAAAACCCACACAATTTCCCGTCTCATGCTCCGCCTTCCTTCCTCCTTCCTCCTCCTGGCGAATGCGGAATCACTGAGCACTGCCTCTTTTTCTTTCTCTCGTCCCGTGTATCATGAATCCCACCCAAAGGCAAAAAAAAAAAGGAGGAAAAAAATACAGGTCATTAGTGTTGCATTAATGACCTCGGTAATGTATTTCAGTATTGAATTACACACACATGAATAGATACTTCCTGCCGGCATACACCAGCAGCCCTCGTGCGTCCCCGACTCTTGCTGCAGCCGAGTGGTATTCTGAAAAGCTCGACGGGAAGAAAGATTATGTATACACGGCTTGGTCAGTCTGACGAGGAACTGGTGCAGATGTGGTGACCCAGAAACGCCCTTAATGGCAAGGACGCAAGGCTGACGAAGGACGCCTGGTGGGGGAAGGGCGGCCAAGGCTCAGTCAGGCTCCTCTTACATCTCCCAGCGCGGCCTTATTGCTGCCCACATGACGGCCGCCCAACTTCAATGGTATTTGAGGAGGAGGACTTACAAAAGGGCCGCCAATTAAAGATAATTGAATCGGGACTGTTTCCCTTGATGTTATTATCCCCAGGACCTGCGCGCCCTGCCCCAGCCTTCCTCCATCACCGCCCCCACCGCCCCCACCACCTCCACTACCCCCTCCGCCCCACCCAGCAAGCCTGTGCCTCCCCGAATCCCGGACGTTGGCAGCCTTGCAGGTGGACTCCCAGTTGGGTACGTTCACCACACACACACACACACACACACACACACACACACACACACGCACGAGATGCAAGCAGTACCCAACTCAAATAAACACGCAGTGGGGAGACAAACAGGACCAAGACACACACACACACACACACACACACACACACACACACACACACACACACAGAGCAGAGAGACGCCGGGACTCTGGTATTCCTATGTGGTGAGGCTGAATTCAGAGGAGCAGGGGACCGATATTTTCATTGGTGGCCGTATTACCATTGGCAAGGGATTTCTGATCGCCGGATTGGGCCGCGGAAGGATTGGGAGCGAGCGAGGGGCATTCTGATCACTGCTGCTAGAGGCTGGAAAGAACTGCTGCTTCGGGAAGGACAAGAAGGAGGCGGAGGAGGAGGAGGAGGAGGAGGAGGAGGAGGAGAGAAGACCGGAAGGAGAAGGAAAAGAGAAGACAAATCGTGAAGAAATACTACAAATGAAGCAGAAGAGAAGAAGGCTACTAGTTCCTTGATATTACGAGCTGGAGAAGAAAGAGGAAAAGGAGGAAAAGAGGAGACAAATCGAGGAGAAATGCTACAAATGAAACAAAAGAAGAGAAAGGTTAGCAGTTCTTCAGCATTGCGAGTCACATGGAGAGGGAAAGAAACCAGAAACTGACTAAATATTGAGGCAGGACACAGAGAGAGAGAGAGAGAGAGAGAGAGAGAGAGAGAGAGAATGATGCTAGAAGTAAAGACCTGATTATTGCTCTGAAATGTAACAATATGACCTAAAGAACATACTAACATTTTGCTTTCCATATGTACGTGAGTGACATTTATTTATATTTTATTGGCATTTTTAGTGACATGAAAAACATTAATGAGTGTTGAAAAAAAAAAATGCGTAAATAAACAAACGACAGCATTGATATAAACGTGTGCATTAGACTAGACTCGTGCTGAAATATGTCAATTACGTTTGTTTTCATACAGAGAGAGAGAGAGAGAGAGAGAGAGAGAGAGAGAGTCAAATTACTATGGCGTGACGGTAGCCTTGATGGCGCCGCTCTTTTGAAGGCTTGGCGCAGTTAATGATGACAAAAAAAAAAAAACCCATTGTGGTGGTGGTGGTGGTGGTGGTGGTGTTTGTTACTGTTGTGGTGAGAGTTGTGGTAATGGAGTATTGGTGGTTGTGGTGATGATGGAAAGTATGGTGATTGTTGTTGTGGTGATGATAGTGGTTGTGGTGGTGATATTATGGTGTTGATGGTCGTAGCAGTAATAGTGGGGGTGGTGATGGTGGTGATTTTAGTAGTAGTAGTAGTAGTAGTGGGAGTTGTGGTAGTAGTTGTTGTTGCATTAATAGTAATAGTAGTTGTTGTAGTAGCAGTAATAGTAGTAGTAGTTGTAGTAGTAATAGTAGCAGTAGTAGCAGTAATAGTAGTAGTAGTAGTAGTAGTAGTAGTAGTAGTAGTAGTAAAAGCAGTAGTAGTAGCAATAGTAATGGGAGCAATTTTCAGTAGGCATTTGTACGGGTTCCTATATTACACGTGTTTTATTCTAATTGCCATCACAGTAAAAAAATATATATATATAATGACTAAGAATAATAAAAATGAAAAAGCAAAGATACCGACACTATTAAACTAATGATGAAAGTATATATTTACCTGTTACCTTTCATTATACATTCATTTATCTTTCATCATCCTGCTCAGACACTCGCATGTAAATTGCTGAGTGCAGAATTATATACAAAAGCACAAAATAGAACGCTGATACACATGCATATATATTTTCACTTGTAAATGGGAAGTGTTTTGAATATTTATACTCAGAAAGCAAAATGGTATATCGCAGTGTTCATGTTGCTTATTACTTCTGCATTGCGCTTATTTCATATTCACACCAATGTCACCTTGTGCTTGCATTGCCTAGTGCTTTGTAGAGAGACCAGGTAACCTATATTTCGTGTTGCCTCTGATATGTTTTAATAATTGTTACCTTCCCTGCTGTATTAACATAATCATTTACATTCCACTGTCATTTACCTGTGTCATATTATGCTTGTATTACCTATTGCCTTATAGAGAGACCTGGTAATCTGTATTTTGTCTTAACTTGTATATATGCATTGATAACTGGTACCTTCCTTGCATCTATAGACTCATTTACATTCCACTGTCCTTAACTGCTGTTACCTTATGTTTGTATTGCCTTGTAGAAAGATCCGGTAACCTGTGTATATGCACTAATAACTGTTACTGTCCTGCATGTATAGACTCTTAATCTACATTCCACAGTCTTTTACTTATATAACTATCCACTATATTCCTAATTTCCTCCACCATCTACGGTTCCTCGCCTCGTGTACGTGTAAACAACTGCAACTTCTATTTTACGTTTTGATTCATGAAGTACCTTATTATTTCCTTTACCTATAGAGACCTAGTGCTCTGTTATCCCTTCCCTTGTATTAGAGACATCTGTTCCTTATGTAAACAACTGTAACTTCTATTTTGCATTTAGATTCATGTAGTAACTTGTATTTTATTTACCTATAGAGATCTAGTGCTCTGTTATCCCTTCCCTCGTATTAAAGACATCTGATACCTTGTGTTACGCAGCGCCCTCGTCTGCAGGGAACGCGTGTCTTGTGTATCACAGAGGTAAAGAACATTGGCTTATACTTCTTTCTTATTTTGAGATCCCATGCTGGTCACAACCCTTCTTTGTACTTCCCCTTACGATGTACTCTCCCTAGAGGCTACAGAGAGAGAGAGAGAGAGAGAGAGAGAGAGAGAGAGAGAGATTAACTTTATTTTCAAATTCTTGATGTTCCTGCAAAAGCTTCAGTCACGAAAAAAAATGAGAAAAAAAGGGAAAGGGAGAGAGAGAGATCATAATTTCAGGAATAAAACTCTTACGATAAAAGACTTGGAGAATGACACAAAAACAGCATATGAGCAGTGGTATTTTACGAAGCCAATAGCATCAACACACACACACACACACACACACACACACACACACACACACACACACACACACACACACACACACACACACAAGCACGTCAGAGATTGGAAAAGATGACCAAATTTTTGCATCAGACTGAAAAACGAGGAGAGGTCGAGGCGAGGCGGGAGAGGCGACGGGAAAATACAGGTTGATTGGCATAAAAAGACACGTAAATTCCGAGCCGTGTCTGCCTCCGAGGTGTCGGTGGTAAACTTGGCGGGTCTGGACTGCCTGGGAAACTTTATATTCCAGGCGAGTGTTGGCCAGGCGAGAGGACCAGCCAGCCAGCCAGCCAGTCCCCGCCACCACCACCACCACCACCACCACCACTGCTTCCACCCAGTATTCTGAGAGCACGTCCCTTCCACCCAGTCTCTCTATTTCTCCATATGACGCTCACTCTTCCTCCACTTCTATATTCCATCCAGTGTTTTATCGACTTCCACCTTCCACTCAGCCTCTTTGTTACTTTAGACTCATATTTTCTCCTCTTTCTTAACCTTAACTTGGCTTCTCTGATCTATTATGCAGTATCCAACCTCCACACATGCACTTCCACTAAAATCCACTGAGTTTTCTTTCCTCTTATTGTTTACAGAGTGTCTATCTAGCCATTTTTCCTGACCACATTTTGTCATCCGCTTTCTTAATTTTCTTGTATCCACTAAATGGCTGCCTCTCTTCTCTTTATCTTTATACTCTTCCTCCATTCACATTCCACTTTTTTTTCATATTTCTCTTTATTTGTCAAATCATCCACTATTATTCCATCTAATGTCCTTCGCTATCCATTTTATACATTCAATCTTTCCGCCACTTGCTGTAAAACTTTCTCTCCACTCTCCACTTCTTTCCTCCACAGTTTCCCAGCTAGCCATTCTTCACGCAATCCTTCCTTTCTTCCATGTTGTCACTTTCCTTCCACCTTCCTCTGTAACTCCCTCCATTCTTCCACCAATCTTTCCTTCCATTCTGCACCTTCCCTTTTCGTCCCTCCTACACGCTCCCTCTTCTCTTCATCACCATTTTTTTCATTTTTTTCATTATTCCATATTGCCAATCTGTCTTTTCCTCTCTTTATTTTTTGTTCATCCGTTCCCTTCATCCTCTTTTTATCCCCTTTGTTCTCTTTCTCTCCTTTTTTTTCTCTCTCGCTCATACGGGAAATATAATCTGAGTCATTTTTATTTTTTATCTTCCTTTTTTTTTGTACGTCTCTCAATATATCTTCCTTTATACTTGCTATGGGCCTATTATTTTCCTTCATTTCCTTTACTTTCGTTCCCCTTTTTTCCATATTTTTCTTTCAGCTTTCATGTATTTTTTTTTTTTTTATCTCTTCTTTTCCTTATCTTACGTCATGAACAAACTAAGTGCAGTCATTCCTTTGTTTTCCTATTTTTATTGTCCATAAATCGTACAGACTTGCCTTCTTTCATGCCTTTCCTGACCTTGCAAGTGTCTCCTTTCCTTCATGTTATGTCCTTTTCATCATAACCCTCTCGTCTCCTGTCTCAAAATATTAGTTAATTTTCTTTCTTTTTTACGTATTCAGCATTAGTAGTATAATATATATTTCACTCCACAATATATGAACTTGTAAATGTTTGCGTTCCACAAATACAGGTTAATTTACTTTTTTTCACGTATTTAGCATTAGTAGTATAACCATGTCACTCACTCCACAATAACTGACCTTGTAAATGTTTTCCTTTCCATTTAGTAACTATATTTTCAAATGTTTCAGCTTCACTTTTCAACATTTTTAACAGGCTGTAGTCAATTGAGCGTTTTCAAGTGTATCTTTATTATCTTATTAGAGGTTTATTAAGAATTATTCATCATTTAAAGCAAAAATACACATAAAAGACAATTATATTCAGTGTCAGCAATTTCCAACAGGCTGTAGTGGAAGTTACAGTGATTTTCAAGGTTGATTTGATGAGTTTAGCGATATTTTAATAAGAATCCGCCATGACCATTAGGAAAACACTAAAAACGTTCATAAGAACACGGAATCATCGCCGTGGCCAGTGAAAGCAGTCCTGACGAGTGGAGAAAGCATTTGACTATACAATTCTTTATCCCTTTTCACTCCCATCTCCTTAACTCTTGTATGTAAAAGTCCCCGTGGTCGCCCGTTCCCTTTTTCCACATGATGGTCACGCCCCCACGCCAGCTTTCACACGTCCCGCTCACTCCAATAAAACACACTCTAAGCACCATCTCAGTAATATATAGTACTATTAGTTTTTTGGGGACTCGGGAAAAACAATAGATTGAGGTCGTGGTGAGAACGTACCATGCGTGAGGCGAATCCATCGGTGGGAATATATGAGGGTTTCTTTCTTCCCTCCCTCCCTCCCTTTACTTTTTACTTATTCTGCCTTTTAGTCGTATTTCTTTTTATGGGAAGTGGTGGTGGTGGTGGTGGTGGTGATGGTGGTCACAAGTGTTAGAAAAGCCATTGCATTGTTGTTTCTTGTTAATTGTCTTCTTGTGCCACAAAATTTAGTGTATTTATGTAATAGAGCAAAGGAATTTATGTGTAACTGCAAGAAGGTAATTGATAGTTATTGTTGTTCTTATTATTATTATTATTATTATTATTATTATTATTATTATTATTATTATCATTATTATTATTATACGTTTTATATGTATTTAGGTATGATTTATTTAAGTATGTGATTATTGTATGTCTATCAGTGAAGTGTGTGAAAGTATCAAGTATATGTATATGTGGGGATATGATGTTTTTATTAAGATTTACAAGTGAAATGCTTCTCTGAATATGGTGACTCATGTAGGTGTTGAATCTACGTAACTATGTGAATGTATTTAAGTGTAGGTGTGTGTGTGTGTGTGTGTGTGTGTGTGTGTGTGTGTGTGTGTGTGTGTGTGTGAAATATATATAAGATAAAAGTTCTGTATATATAAATCTTTTTTACGCATAGCATCATAAGCGGTTTTTTTTTTTTTTTTTTTTTTTACTACATCATGTGCTTATTCATGTTAACGTTTTCTATATTTTCTAATACATGAAAAAGAAAGAAAAAAAAATCGTCAGTCGGCAAGTCAGTCAGTCAACCAGTCAGTCAGTTACAGGTCACGGACTGGAAACTTGTACCAACAAACAACAGAACTCCTCCTTTTTATTTTGATTGGCACTTTTTAACGATTAGTATTCGCTCTAAACTTGTACGCCCTACATTTTTTCCCCTCTCATTTTTTCCCCCTTTTTTTTTCAACATGTCCAAAAGTTTCGGCGTTCGAATATTTGCTTGCGTGATTATTCATCGCTGGCTTTGTCCCCGATATGAAAAAAAGGAACAAACTGCAACATTAAAAGGTTTTCGTGGACTGTGACATGCAGGTACACAGTGAGAGAGAGAGAGAGAGAGAGAGAGAGAGAGAGAGAGAGAGAGAGAGAGAGAGACTGCATGCAAGAATAATGGAAGCTCGTGAGTGGAGTGTGAGGGAACGACTGCTTTTGAATGGACAGGATATGGAAAAGATCAGTGTATGGGAAAGGAATCATGTATTTCGTCTTGTATATAAAGGTGAGCCAAGTTCGTCTCATTCTGCCGTCAGTCGCTCGCTTATAAGATGTGGTGGCAGTCTGGGAGCATTACCATATGAATGTGCACGAAGCAGCAGGTCCTATTCTTCCTTCCCTCCCTCCTTCTCTCTTCCCTTCCCTCTCTCGCCCCCATGGAAGTCTGCCGCAGTTGTGTGTCATTTTCTCCCGCGATTCCTGTAAATATTCCTCCTGCTGTGGTGGTTCTCCTGCCGCCGCCCGGTCCCGATGTGGTTTGTTTTGAGTTTATGTAAAGCAGAGCATCAAAACATGTGAGGAAAGGATAGAAAATAGAAGTAAAGTTACGTGTTTGCTCCGCCGCCGCTCGCTCCGTGTGACGTGCCACCCAACCGCTTCACACTTTTTCCAACGAAGAGGGTGAGTGAGGGCGACTGTGAGAGCGTGCCACTTCTCTCTCTCACTCTCCCTCTCTCTCTCTCTTTCCCGGTGTCAGGTTCAGATAGTGGCTGGATGAAGGGAGGAGCGGAGGGCGGCTCGCGTCGTCCTCGTTTAAGATGCGATATGTAAATTGTCCCTTAAAACATGGTAACTCAAATTTAGGCGAAAGGATGGAAGTGTCACTCGCCAGTTCCCTCTCACCACTCGCCCCTCCTTCCCCTCCCTCACTCCTGCCCGCCCTCTCTCCCTCTCACTAATTCTCATGCTGCCACTCTCCCTCTCCCTCCCACTTATTTACTTATGCTCAGAATGACACTCCCTCGCTCTTTCCAGCACCACCTCATCCCATCACGCCCTCCAACCCCACGCACTCGCCCTCCTCTCACGCTTCCCACTCCTCTCCCAACGCCAGTCCAGAGAGAGAAAAAATAAAACGATGCACAGGCAATTTTTATGCAAATAGAGAGATTCCGTGGCTGTCTTGATTGTGGTATAATGGAAAAACCCGACACACCAGATTTGTAGCGTGGTGGGGCGGCTGTGGCGGGGAGGAGGCGGGCGGAGCTGCTCTAGGGTGCCAATCGAAAGAAAGGCGATGCGAGGGAAGTGTTTGGAGCAGCCACGGGGGGAGTTTTAAAAGGCTACTGATAAGAAAGGATGTTTGGAATTATTGAGTTTTTGCTTCTTCCTTCTTGTCTCTCCTCGATGTTCAAGTTTTAAAGGGTCACGATAAGGTAATGGTAATGGTAATGGTAGGTAAGGAAGTGTTCGGTTGTTAGTAAAGTCAGCTGGGAAAGTGAAATAAGAAAATGAATAGTAATTGTATTTTTTTCTTCTTTACACTGCAGTTAAAGTTGTTGGTAATAATGAAGACGAGGATGAATATAATGATGATGATAATAATAATAATGATAGCAGTAATGATGATAATAATGCGAGAGAGAGAGAGAGAGAGAGAGAGAGAGAGAGAGAGAGAGAGAGAGACGCCCCCTCACCACACACACACCCCACACACACGGATAGCACCCCTCAAGGCACCACACAGGGCTGAAACCACCTCTGTGCGATTTCCACCATGGTGCGAGAGATTAACCATTAAGGAGTATTTTCTAATATTAAGCCTCCCCACTTCCCTTTTGTATATTATCAGTGTGTAGACTTTGCTGCAATTTTAGTATACCGATTATTATCACACACACACACACACACACACACACACACACACACACACACACACACACACACGTGATGATAATGAAGCAGGCGTATAACACACATTCTTAAGACGTTTCCTTATTATTCTACTTATCGCGGTGCTCAGTTTAAGATTTTGTCTCATTATTATTTGTTTGGTTCCCTTATCGGCGAGGCGCGCTAAGCAGGCGGCGGTGGATCAGAGCAATAACGTGGAATTATGAAAGTAATATACCCGCTCATACATTTTGCATTAACTAAGGGGATTTTACATTATAATGCATAGTTACGATAATGACCGTTCTCTCTCTCTCTCTCTCTCTCTCTCTCTCTCTCTCTCTCTCTCTCTCTCTCTCGTGGATTATAATGCAAAGGTCAAAAGATAATTGTGAAAATGCATAACCAGTTTTACAGTGTGTGTGTGTGTGTGTGTGTGTGTGTGTGTGTGTGTGTGTGCTTTCCCAGCCTTCTTTGTTTCCTATTTACCTTTTTTTCTTCTTTCATTATTCTGTGTGTGTGTGTGTGTGTGTGTGTGTGTGTGTGTGTGTGTGTGTGAATCCCCCCGACATCACGTCGGTATGCATGCCTTGTTTACTTTTCCTGCCTCCGTGTTGGTACCTCCTTACATCAAAGCTACCAACCATTCCGAAATACCCTGCATGACGCCACAGCCTCCTATAGCTCATGACTCATCCACTCTCCGGTACCATGATACTGACGAATAGTCAGTAAACATTATATACCGACCTCTTTTATTTAGCAATAGTATGTGGAATTTGGTGGGGAAAAAATCATAAGGGTAAGAGTTACGTGTGATTCGGTAAGGTTGGTACGGTTATGTAAGGTTGGTACCAATGGATCCTGTTTGGCGTGACTATTATTTCACGTTTTCCTTTATACATGTACGCTGTTTTGCTGTCATGTCACGTTCTTGCATTATGATTTTTTTTTTCTATGCATTTTCCCTTTCAGTAATGGGGTTTGTTATTGTAGTTTTGTGGGTGTCATGAGACGAAATGAGAAGCTTCGCATGTAGATTTCCCACTAATGCTGCACATACGAACACAAGAGAAGACTTCAACACCACGAATATTAAACAGTAAACACACATGAAACACAGACAGTCTTTCATACTAGCCTTCACATTCCTAACGGCAATACACACAATCCTAGTAAACGCGTATTAATCATGCATTTTACCCCAGAAACACAAGAAGAAATGACGTAATATACAGAATTTCCTCTTTTGGCAACGATGTAAGAGAGGCACAAACAAAGGGAAGGAGAGACAAGCGGGAACACGAGGACTATTAAACGTATTCTATTTATCTCCCGTTTCCTTGGTTTAACTCGTGTGTGGCGGTGTTCAGTGTCATGATGTCTCTACCAGATCAAAGGGAATATGGGAGCAGTGTGCTGACCTTGTGTCTTGAGGTGAGTGAGGCTTATGTATTGAGTTATCTACTTTTTGTGTATGAGGGATGTGGCAGGAGTCGTATTCTCGAGTACTGCGCTTCATCACTATTTCAAAAGGCTTTATCTAAATTTATACGAGTTTTTCAAGGTGTTTTTACGACTCTAAAGGCAGATTGACAAGATTTTTAGGTTATTAACTGGTGAAACACTTTTAAAAAGCCCGCTAATCATAACTGGCCTTAAAAAATAGTCGTGGGGAGAGAACAGCGTTTCTGAATATGGATCTTAGGGTTTCAGTAAGGCGGAAAGTAAGCTAAGTAAAAGTGTCAGCCCCCAAATCTTTGTCAGTGTTATTCTTTCAGATGACTCTCTAATGCATGCACTCAAATAAGTTAGCTCGTTAGAAGTATGAGTAGGCTAACTAGCGGTCATTGTTAGATATTTACTTATTTGCATTCAAGATACGGCATTTATTCACACTGTCGGTATTTAGTTGTAAAATTTCAAATAGATATACACACAATAGGTAATAGAGAGAAAAGAAAAAGATGTGTTGTTGTAGAGTCTTAACAACCTAGCTAGTGGCCATTGTTAGTGTGTTACCAAGCTACATTTAAGATACAGCTCTTCTCACTCCATATGCAGACGGAGGAGAAGGTGAATTATTGGACAAACTGAAGACAAAAGATGTGATAAGAGTAATGGGAGATAGACAAGTAATGGAGAAGATATTGGGAAGGACGCATAAGTGAAGGACAGGTACACCGGAGGGTGGCGGAGTGCAGAGAAAGCGAGGGAGGGAGGGTGGGTGGGAGGGTAGGGATGTATGGATAACAACTACCTCGGGTATTACACTTGCCTAATGACACCTGTATAAGACCATTAATAAAAACCTTCCTGTAACGAGCCAGACAGGTAGATTAGCTAAGAGTGCTGGGTAATAGGAGAGAGAGAGAGAGAGAGAGAGAGAGAGAGAGAGAGAGAGAGAGAGAGAGAGAGACCCCATTATAAGACCCGACTCGAGCGTCAACACCCTCACACACTCCTCCAACGGGACATTTTAGACCTCAGCCGCCTCTCTGTGTACTCTGTGGGAAAATCGCTAAAATATATTTGTAAACTTTAAAAAGCAGCAGGAAATTCGAGTGAGTGTGGCTTTTACGCCCAGGCCGCCGCCGCCACATATCGATATGCAAAGTGCAGCGGTGACGAGGGGCGGGCGGCTGTGTCCAGGCCGCCGCACATACCGTTTACCGTCTCGCCCCGGGTAGAGGTGGCCGAGGTAAGGCAGAAGGAGTTGCCTTTATGGAGCTGAGTTACTGGGTGAATACTCGTACTGGCGTCTTTATACTGTGGCAAGGTGTGTTTGGGCCGGGACTCGGTCCGGCCTGTCTATCACTATAGCGGTCTTGCTTCCTTGCCGCCTCATGTCGGGGAAGGAGTGGAAAAGATTTGATAATGCACTTGGCAAGTCCTTGTACGTTGATGCAAGATTTGGTTCGTTCGTTGTCCTTTCATGTTCAAGAAAGGATGATGAGAAGAGTTGTCTTCTGCCTTTCTCTGATTTCCTCCTTAGAAATACTGGGCGAGATGGTTCGCTAACACCTAGCGAAGCCTTCCTCCCTTCCTGGCGGGCGTGGAGACTGCGCCCTGCCCTAGCTGGCCTGGGTGCCGGGGTCGGGGATGGTCTGGGAAATAGCAAGGCGGGGGCAGCTTTTAATGGGACTTGTTTTAGTCTGCCATAACAGTAAAGCAGATACCTCGGCCAGGAATGTTTCATTACAACAATGCGGTATAGGGGCGGGAAGGGCGGGTGGCTGACCCGACAAACTCTGCCACGCCAGGCAGCCTCTCCTCCACGTGTTGGCAGGCTGCGCGCCTACATATATACGGAATGATTTGGGGCGTCGCTCCCTCCTCTGTGCTGTAAACAAAACACCGCTTCCGCGCCTCGCCTGACCCAGGTATGCACAAGATAAATAATTTCAGTCTATTCTTAACCCTCTCGCCGGCCAGCGCGGAAACATGGCGGCGTTTTTTTCTAGTTCATAGCGTTTTAAGCACAGCAAATTTTGGCGACGACATTCCTAACGCGCGGCACAACACTTTTTGTGGCGGTAATTGCTTTTTGCAGTGCACCGTCAGGCGTGCAGGAGAGGAGTACTTTTTTTGGTGTTCGAGTGCTTTCCCCTCCTGGTGGCGGCGGCGGCGGCGGGGGTGGCGGCGGCAGCGGCGGCAGCGTCCCGGTGACGTCACCACACCCACGCCCCGCGCCATGCCGGGCTGAGGTGGTGAGGACAGATCTAACACTTGCCTCACTCTGCCTCCAATTCCCTCCCCCCCCAACTCATCCATCCTTCCACACTGCACTCCTTTCTCCCGCCCCGCCCCGCCCCGACCCGCCGCGCCGCGCCCAACATCCTGGCCCCGCGCCCTTCGAGGCACCCTCCATTGATCGACACTATCAGACATGCAGAGAGGGGCGGTTGGCGCGGGAGAGGACACAGGCTGGTGCTGAATTAAAGTTTAAAGAATGTGGTGAGCCAAAGAGCTCCTGGAGGCCCGCCGCCACTCCCCTGTCCCGGGCATCCCGCAGGACTATTGGCTCAGGCGGTTACCGGGACGTGCCGCGCCCCATGGGTGTTCCCAGGCGACTTTGCATTCCCGCCACTGGCTCACGAATCCTCGAGAAGTGGTTATTTTTTTTATTTTATTCTTTTTTTTTTTTTTTTGTGTGTGTGTGTGTGTGTGTGTGTATGTGTGTGTGTCTGTGTACGTATACCTAATACTCAAGAAGTGCATTTTCGTATTCAGTGTGAGGCTGCACCCGCGTACCCTGCATGGTCGCGATGTTATGCACGATGCGAAGGCTCACCATACAGCCGGCACACGGACACGGCCACACGGCAGATAGCGAGAGAAATATTGCCGCTGCCACCTTCTATCTTGACAGCAAGTCGGCAGCCTCATATCTCTTATCACACACCTTTGTTATCGCTATCGTGGCGCTGTTTGCCTCCTAACAGTTACAATGCTGGTATCGCCTCATCCACTTTTTTTCAGTATCGTGTCAGTACAAGGGAAGCAGGGACGTAACCATCTCCTGCTGCAATGATTCTTTGTTCCCTCAGTCAGCCGGAGACTTGTGGGGGCATTGATTTCCTACAGAAGGAGAGGGAGAGGGAGGGAGTAGGTAGGTCTCGTGTGTACAGAAGCGATTTAGAGTTGTGTTTGCCCTGGAAAGGAGTGAGTGGGCGAGGGTCCTGCCTCTTTGTTATGGCCTGAGTTACTGCCGAATACCAATTGCTGGATTTGGAGGAAGAGTGCATAAACCTCGATAATGTTTCAATATGCGGAGGTGCGGCACGGCGGCGGCGATGGAGTGGCTGCGGCTGGCGTGAGGGGACAAAACGAGGCGCTTATCAGGATGAGCGACGAGGAGGTGGCAAGGTAATGTGTCAGGCAGTCGAGGGTGTCAGTGGCTCGGTGTTAACAAGAGGTGATTGGTGGCCGCCTGCAATTAGTGAAGGTGCTGCGAGTCTTGTCTGTTTCACCTCTTGCCTTTCCTTCCCTTTTCTTCACTCTTATTTTCCTTCTTCCTGGTAACGCTTCCTCGGGAAATGTGATGAAATAAACACTTTACACTCCTTGTTTTTTTTTTTATGTCTATTCGTGTCTAGCTTCATGGTGATGGATCGGTTCTCATTATTAAAAATTATTGTTCTCGTTATTGCTGTTTAGTGTCTTTCTTCTTTCTCTTCTCCACTAGTGCTACGTATGAGTTCATCTAATAGATTTTAATCAAGTGAACGAAATGGTAACCTGTGCAAAATATCGTCAGTCAGAATGTAATTTATGTTTGTAATTACTGAATTGGAAAACCATTGACGTAGGAGCGCTGCGCTGCGCTAAACAAATTTGAAATTAGGCAAATCAATCACTGGACACTGCAATGCCTTCAGGAAAATATTATGAACGTTAATACTTTGATTTTTGAGCTGAACAGCAAACACTGAAATGACCTTCCCGCTTCGAGCTGCACTGAGCCGCCGCCTTCCTTCCTTTTCCACACTTCATGGTGTTTTTGGTGGCGTGGCCATCCGTCTAAACAGTTCAACAAATAAAGGCTTAACAATGTCACCGCGTCTCCCTCTGAGGAGAGCAACAGTGTGCGAGTGATGCCGGGAATATTGCTGTGGCCCCCTGCCGTCCTTGGAAATCCTGATGAGCGCGGCGCCCCCTTTGTCGGGGGCGAGAATGTCAAGAACTTGAAGTAGTTGAGACTTGCGAGTGCCACCGGGGAGGAACGCGGCCGCCCGAACCGCGCCGGCTAACAAAGAGGTTCTCCTTCACCCTCGACTCCCGCTTACACGCTTCTCACCAATTTCTCTCTTGGGGAAAGCTTAAGAGAGAATAGACGCCGCGAAAGAAGGAAGAGGAAAAAATATCGCGGACTTAGGAGTGAAAACTAGCGTGAATTTTAAAGAACGGGAAGTTTGGGTGACAACAGTTAAAATTAGATTGAAGAATGGCAAAGTTTAGGTGGCGTGAGGCTGAGAGTTGAGTGAGTGAGCGAGGCGAGCTTGGTGGCAAAAACCTCTCCTGCTCCTCCACCTTGCCATCTCCTCGCCAGCCACTCCACAACCCTCTCCGCTGCTGCCACGCCTCGCCATCCACCCCGTCGCACTCACTACCCTCATGCACACCCTCCACCTCCCTGCACACCGCCACCACCGACGCCACCACCACCACCGCCACCGCCACGCGCGCCTTCCTGTAAACTAGCAAGACCTTAGTTTACATGATCAAGCCAAAGTTTTCGTGGGCCAGATTTTTCGTGTCTAAATTTATAACCAAGGCTTTAGGCGGCGGGCGTCAGAGTGAGGGCGGCGCCTTCACACCCGCACCCTCTTTTTAATTACTGGCGTGATGTTTTACCGCGTTAAGTGACAGAAACACCGCGCGGGGAAAATTATACTGCAACAACAAACGTTTTATTCTTTTAGTGACGTGTGGTTTAACCTTGTGTTTTTGTATCCTAAACTTCTCTTATGCAGCCTGAAAAAAGTTAAATATGGGCTTTACCAATAGTTTCTGGGAGGCGCATTAGTGTTACCGGGTGTGGGCCTTGAAGAGAAGGATCCCGGGCACCTTTTAGACTGGAAAGACCAAGAAGCTGTCACTCTCCGTTCACTCACCAGCAGACTAAACCAAGCCAGCCCTGATAACCTCCTGCCGTGGCTTAGGAATACGTATGACTTCCATCTCAAGGTTAATATTTGACTTACTGCACGAGTAGATGTGGTTATTTACTTTTACTTGTTTATAGTTCGAAAAATAGCGTCTTTTCTTACCTTATTCACTTAGTAATTAATGTTGGTAGTTATTTTTATTTACTTTAGAGAGAAAAACTGGCCAAGAACGACATAAAATTTAAAAAATACACTCTTAGTTATCAATCCCCTTGCACTCTCATTATCCTTTTTTGTCCAGTATACAAATAACTTCATAAACTTTTCACTTTTTTTTTTTCAATCTATACGTCTTAACTTCTCCATCATCTTTATATGTAGACATCCTCCTCCTGCATACACTAGTCTCTACTATTCACACACATCCCTGCTCCCTTCCATCCCATCCCTTACCACACACCAAACATTCAACTCCAATTACATTTCTAGCACCCCCATTCCACACCACCCTCCACCCATTCACACTCATATCCCCCCCATTCCCTTCCACTCTTCTCTCTACCCAATCATGTCCCTAATCTTTCGCAACTCATTCCATTCCATTCGCATCTCGTCTCCTCCACTACGCATTTTATCTATATCCTTCCTCTCCCATTTCCCGTATCTCCCAACTCCTTTTCCTTTTAACACGGTTACTTCCACCCTTCCCACCAGCATGCCATCCGGTCCACTCCCTTATCTCTGCCTCAGCCTTTCCCAACTCCTCTCCTATTCCATCTGACTCCACCCTCCCCACTCGTGACATGCTCCCTCCTCCACCCTTCCCATCCCTGACATGCTCCACGCTGCCGCAGCGAACTTAGCCCTTTCATCTCCGAGCATAACTCTTTGTCTCGCTCTCCGCCCTGTGCTACAAAGCGTCCGGGGTAAAGTTGTTGTCCCACTGATAAATGTTAAAGCTGGAATAAAAGGAGATGCTCGTTGGTTGGAAAGTATGTAAATTATGACCCTGGCGAGCTTTTTTTTTTTTTTTAAATTTTATACGTAACATGTGACTTTTTACCTAGAGCTGATTAGGAAATGTGAGAATAATGTACATGGATATATTTGAAACGTAACTAGGAGTATTTCGAGTGTTTGTAGGGATTTTGGTGCATGGGCTACAAAAATGTATTGTTTTTTAGCATTCTAGTTAGCCTTTCTGAAGCACTAGTACGAGAAAACATAGGGAGAGAAGCAAAAACAACTGAAAAAAAGGGAAGATAATAGGAATAAAAGTGTTTGACTCTTACTTATCAGCAAGGTAGAGTTAAGGAAGAAACAGATGAGTGATTTTGATGTGTATCTTTGAAATAGAAGCACATACGGAAGTGAAGGAAAATATTGCAGGCCTTTTAAAGATTTAGGTCAGGACGTGGAGTGCTTAAAGATGAAGGCAGCGGCGCATCATGCAAGGTAGTGTTACTGTAGGAAGGATGTTTGGAGGTACTTTTGATTACTAGATGCTAAAACTTTACTGTCTTTGAAAAATATGAGACTGGTGTATATTAAAATTCTCTCTCTCTCTCTCTCTCTCTCTCTCTCTCTCTCTCTCTCTCTCTCTCTCTCTCTCTCTCTCTCTCTCTCTCTCTCTCTCTCTCTCTCTCTCTCTCTCTCAGAAAGCATAAAAGAGAAAAGACGCCACGAAAAGTAGAAAATATATTGCAAAATTTTGAAATCTAGTATAAATTTTAAAGAATCTCTCTCTCTCTCTCTCTCTCTCTCTCTCTCTCTCTCTCTCTCTCTCTCTCTCTCTCTGGGTTTACAAAGGCAGGCCAATAGATGTGTTGCAGTGTTACCTGTGTTCCCTGCCGCGGCGTGACAGGTGGGCAGCGACAGCCAGGCAGATGCAGGTGTGCTGGCTGTCCGACACTCAACTTACACCGAATATTTTGCTCGGGATGTGGAATAATGTTAGGATTTGTGTTTTATTTGGCCGGTGGTTGTAGTGTTTGATCTGGTGTTGCTGTTGCTGCTACTGGTATGCTGCTATTGCTGTTACTGCTACTATTGCTACTGCTACTGCTACTGCTACTGCTACTGTTACTGGTGCTACTACTACTACTACTACTACCTACTACTACTACTACTACTAGTTCTACTATTGCTATTGCTACTACTACTACTACTACTACTACTACTACTACCACTACTGCTACTGCTACCACTACCACTGCTGCTGCTGCTGCTGCTGCTGCTACTGCTACTACTACTGCTACTACTACTACTAGTACTACTACTAGCACAACCACTACTATTCGTACTACTACTACTACTACTACTACTACTAATAATAATAATAATAATAATAATAATAATAATACTCCCACTACTACTCCTACTACTCTTACTCCTACTACTACTACTACTCCTATTAATACTCCTACTCCTCCTACTCCTGCTACTACTACTGTTCCTACTTTTATCCCTACTCCCACTCCTCCTCCTCCTACTACTACTACTGCAAGAGATCAATTTTTTTTTTTTTTTCACGTTACGGATATAATGTTCATTACTCACTTCACATACAAAGAAAGGTTTCTGCTTTGATAAACTACATAAAGAAATCCATAATCGTGAAGAATTGTTTGTCGAAAAGTATGCATGTGAGAGGTGGAGAAATTCATCTTGTTAATGGTTAGTATCGGACAATATTCCCATTAATCATCAGCCTTCGTCCACTTAACGTAAATAATAGATAGACCACTTGTTTGTTATAGCTATAATGTTCTTTCTGTTGGATCGTCTTTGCTTTCTCTGAGTAACGACGTGAGTTTATCCCTTTCAGTACTGGGACGTATCTTTACCATGAATTCTGGGTGTGATTAGACGATTTTATTTATTCTAGGAAGGGTCTATGGAGGTCAGAAGATTAATGGCCAGAGTATTCACTATTTTAATCCCCACATAAGATTATGAAGCTGGATAAAATCTCCAGATATTAAGTAAAATATATATGAAAACGTGTCACGGTACTGAATAGGTTGAGATAAAACTACAAACACTAATTTTTTTTTATATCACACTATATATTTCTTTTTCCAATAACCACCAACAGAAATGACTTAAAACTGCACCAATACATTTTCTTATCATGTGAGAAATTAATTAGGACTCTAGCTTTCCTTTTTTAGCAATCCAATATGCATTTTTTTTACTGAACACGAGTAAAACCAGCTCTTATTTTTAGCTCTTATTCGTGTCCTCAGAAACCATATTACAGTAACAAACCTCACCCCATAACTTCTTTTAACCTTCATAAACAATTAGGAGAGTAAAAAGTACCGTTGATTCTCCAGTAACACCAGATTCGTTTAGAGAATACAAACACAGCTACGTAGACTATTTTATCCAGCTCTTACTTGTGTCCTTCGAAATTATGATAAAAATTCCAACCACAGATAAATAAGCACCACAAACCACATTAACATTTTAACGTTCACAAACTGCAAGATAGAGAGTGAAAAAGTGTCATTGATTTTTCACTAACACCAGATCACTTTGAAGAACGCAAAATATAAATTAACAGAAATGAATTAACTATCATTCTATTCTCTCTTTGTTCCGTTATAAGTAAGAATAAAAATAAATTAACTGTTCTATTTTCTGTTTCATCCTTTCACAACAGATAGAGAGTGAAAAGGTGTCGTTGATTTTTTACTAACACCAGACCACTTTAGAGAATACAAACACAGCTACACCACTCTGTCTATTTCTTACTTATGTCCTTCTAAATTATGTTAGAAGCTCCACCTCAGAAAAATATGCACCACAAAACATATTAACTTATTTTAACATTCACAGACTGCAATTCGGAGAGCTATAGATACCGTTGATTTCCCACTAACACAAGATCCACACATCTACACCATTTCATCTAGCTCTTACTTATGTCCTTCAAAATTATTTTAGAAACTACAACCCCAGAAAAATATGCATCACAAACCATATTACTTATTTTAACCTTCACAAACAACAATTAAGAGATTTATAAGTACAGTTGATTTCCCACTAACTCAAGATTCACACATCTACACCATTTTATCCATCTCATAATTACGCCCTTCAAAATAATGATAAAAACTCTAATCCCAGAATTTATTTTAACCTTCACAGACTACAATTAAGAGATTTATAAGTACCTTTGATTTCCCACTAACTCAAGATTCACACATCTACACCATTTTATCCATCTCATAATTACGCCCTTCAAAATAATGATAAAAACTCTAATCCCAGAATTTATTTTAACCTTCACAGACTACAATTAGGAGATTTATAAGTACCGTTGATTTCCCACCAACACAAGATCCACACATCCACACCATTTTGTCCAGCTCTTACGTCTTCGAAATTACGATAGAAAATTCACCCCCAGGAAAATAAGCACTACAAACCAGAACTGAGGAAAAAGTGTAGGTGTAGGAGTCCACTAAGCTTATGATATCCGGGAAGAGTGCCAGCGGATATGGCGTTATAGGGAAATTGTTACTATGTCCTTTGAAATTGTAATAGAAACTCAAACACACAGATAAATTAGCACTACAAACCAGAACTGAGGAAAAAGTGTACGTGTAGGAGCCCAGTAAGCGTGTGGTCCGCGGGAAGAGTGTCAGCGGGTATGGTGTTAAAGGGAAATTGTTACGAGAGGCGAAGTTAAAGCGGCACTTCGACACCAGCCAGACATTTACAAACTTCTCGAGATCGTATAGACCTTTCTGTTTACCTATTGACTCCAGGAACCGCCCGGGAGGAGAGGAGAGGGAAGGGAAGGGAAGGTAAGGGAGGGAAAGAGAAGGAAAGAGACATCAGTTTCCGGGTTCTCACGTAGATGCAAGACATTTTAGGTATTTAGATTTTTTTTTTACTCTCTCTCTCTCTCTCTCTCTCTCTCTCTCTCTCTCTCTCTCTCTCTCTCTCTCTCTCTCTCTCTCTCTCTCTCTCTCTCTCTCTCTCTCTCTCTCTCTCTGTCTTTGTCTCTCGCTTTCTCTCTGTCTCTGTTTCTGTTTGTTTTTGCTCTCTCTCTCTCTCTCTCTCTCTCTCTCTCTCTCTCTCTCTCTCTCTCTCTCTCTCTCTCTCTCTCTCTCTCTCTCTCTCTCTCTCTCTCTCTCTGTGTGTGTGTGTGTTTGGATTGTGTGGTATGCAATTAAGAGTAACTAATTTTGTGTGTAATGTTTGTTTTTATTTTTGTTTACGTCCAAGTCTTCTGTATTAAATTTGATTCTTGCCACATTTGTCTATGCGTTTCCTGTTTGCTTTGATGCTTTGTTTTTATTGAGCATTTATTTATTTATTCATTTATTTAGTTTACAGTGTTTTTTTTCTCTCATGTTTATTGAATGAAAATGAAATACGTGCTTACTTCTCTCTCTCTCTCTCTCTCTCTCTCTCTCTCTCTCTCTCTCTCTCTCTCTCTCTGTGGTAATAATTTACAAACCACTCATATATCCTTCCCCCAAACACACACACTGTCGGCCTTACTAAACACGGTCACCTCAGCTTACTTCGCCTCACCTCACCTCACCTCACCTCACCTGGCGTCTGGCGAGCATATCTTTTCCCCATGTCACGGTGGCGGCGGCGGCGTTAACACGGCCTGTATCGGCATGTGATATATGTCGTTGAGCGGTAAGAGGAACTGTTTATGCTTTAGGGCGGTGATAAATGCGTGCCATAGACGCGTGGTGGCGAGGACACGGGATCAATGCCAGGAGGACGCAACCAGGCGAGGGAGGCCAGTGCAAGGAGGGTCTCAGGTCTCAGGTCTCAGGGTCTCAGGGTCTCAGGGTCTCAGTCTCGCTCGATACCTCCACTGGTTTCTTTGTGTGCCTGGCTCCTTACAACTCCGGCAGCAGGGGTCTTTTTTTCTTTTCAGTGGAGTCATTTATTTAATAGTGTGGAGTGGAAGCAGTGAGGATGTTTTATTAATGAACTGCCAGTAGTGTGTGGAGGAGGAGGAGGTGGTGGTGGTGGTGGTGGTGGTGGTAGTGGTGGTTGGGGAGAATGTGAGTTTGGTTGGGTTGGTTGCTTGGAGGAAGAGGAAGGAAGGAAGGAAGGACAAGAAGAGGAGGAAGGTGGATAATGGTTCTTTCTGGTTCATGGTTTCTCTCTCTCTCTCTCTCTCTCTCTCTCTCTCTCTCTCTCTCTCTCTCTCTCTCTCTCTCTCTCTCTCTCTCTCTCTCTCTCTCTCTTTCTCGTGAGTTTAGGGATCTTAACAGTTAGTCCAGCAAATATTCGTAGCATGGACTTCTAATAAATATCTTACTAATCTACCACAAATCACAAAACACACCCAAAATACACTAATACAAAAAGCAACACTGCAAATACACAAATATCACACCTAGAAAATCACAAAATATTACGACAGACCCCTTGAAAACTCCCTCAAAACTCCCCCCACCCACACACTCCCCCTCGTTTACATTGAAGTGAGGTGAAGAAAGGAAGAAAATGAGGAACCTCGCTCGGGTAGTGGGTTGAGGGAGGGAGGCTCTGGGACGCGGCTCGATCTTCGTGAACCCCGGACGCGAGGAGTCTCCGGAGAAATCATTGGAGGGTGTTCCTGATGACAGGCGTTTGAAGCGACCACGTGACGGAATACTGAGCTGGCGAGGCTGGGAGGCGGCTGTGGTGGTGCTGGAGGGGCTAAATATGCCTTGGGAGTTAGTTTGAGAGGGGGAAGATAAGCTAATGTTAGGTTAGGTGGGATTTAGGCCAGTATTCTTAATTTTTCACTACTAGGACGCGTTTTCATATTTATTCTGGTTATTATTATACGATTTTAAGCAATTTCAGAAACATATGTTAGGATTAGAATATTAAAGGCTGACCATTAATATTTTGACCTCCATAGACTCTTCCTAATACAAATAAAATCGTCTAATCATACCTGAAAATGAAGATAAAAATGCGTCTCGGTATTGAAGAGGTTAAACGCTTTTCTCTCTCACCTACTACTTTCTAAAGACTTTGGTTCAAGTTGTTCATGTGTTTAAGGGCATACTTATGGTTCTGATGATGGACTGGCAAGATTTCTAGATTATTATAAGGAGTAACTGTATTGAAAAACCCGACTAGTAGTTTCAGTGGCCTTGGAAAACTGTTGTAGTGGGAGAACAAGGCGTTTCTGAATACAGGCGTCAGAGTATAAGTATGTGTGGAAGTGTGAGCTTTGAATGGGGAGAGTGAATGGGCATGAGTAAATCTGCGTTGGTTAGCATTGAAGGTTTAGGCACGTGAGAGGTAGCAAGTAAAGTGGTGTTGGAAGGACTGAGCTGCGTGGGAGGGAGATGGAATGTTCAGGGGTGCCAATATGTGCCTGGGTGTTTGTATTTTTAATGATGTAGGTGTTTGTGAGATATGCGTGGGAGGTAGTGTTAGGAGAGCTGGTGGTGTACGTGGGTGAGATGTATGGGAGTGGAGAGATAGGGGTGTTTGTGGGAATTACCAGTGAAGGGGCTGTGTGTGTGTGTGTGTGTGTGTGTGTGTGTTTGTATAAATGGACGTTTTATGTGTTTCCAGTTTTATTATGTTTTAAGCAATTTACAAGTTCTTATAAAAAAAATTAATGCACTTTACCTTCCAAGTCCTCCTGTAACTGTAATATTTGGTTGTAGTGAATAAATATCTATCTACCTATCTATTGTGTGTGTGTTAGGTGGTGTGGGTGCTGAGGGGGTGATGGTGCGCAGAGAATTGGGTACTGGGGACCGTGTGGAGGGGAGGAGGCCCAGGCATCCCTCATGAGCCCCAGATTAGGGTTATGACAAGGGTCTACTGAGGCAACATTAATGAGGGAAGAGGGGTACTTTACTGTGTTACGTTATTACACCTTCGTCTGCTGCCACCGCCACCGCCTCCACCTCATTGTTTGCTACCCACAGTACATACAGGAACGTAGTTTGATGTCTGTAAGGTTTTAATATTGAAACGTACAGAAGGCTTGACTAAAAATGAGTTTTCTATCTCTTGTATGTACGGAGATATTTACATTTTCAAACTGCTTGCAAGAAAATCTATGACAAGATATACGAAGCTGTCTCGTTATGAAGTGTTTAGTTAACGGTATGTGGGTAAAGTAAGCTGACAAATATGGAGAACTGATGTAAAGGCTGCGTAGAATTTAATCTCTGGACATTGCAAAATAAGCAAAATGTAGAAAACTTCATGGAAAAGTAAATAGATAAACAAATAAAAATAAAGATAGAAGCTTTAGCGTAACAAGAAAACTAAATTAAGAAAAAAACACCCCCAAAAAATGAATATGAATCAAGTTTCCAGAGCCAAGCGAGATAAAAGGGCCTGACATTACCATAACACCTGGACTGGGACATCTTAACGTGAAAAAGCAGGCCTCTCTTTGACACCCCGTAACATAACAGGGGGCGGCGCACCTGTACAGGGCCACGGCACCGGCCACACCTGGGCCACACGAGGACCATAAACATTAATTGCGTCACATAAATAACATCACGAGTGGCATTAATGTTACAAGAGGTGTACCTGGCTGGCATTAGCGTCACTATTGTTATATCCGGGTCATATTAATGGTACAGCGACGGTACTGGCTGTCCCCGCCTCGCCGCGCCTCCCTCCTCCGCGTCCTTCATTACACGGTCCAGCCACGTGCTCCGCGAGGGGAGAAGGGAACAGGGAGAGGAGGAAGTGCAGGCCGGGGAAAATATTTGTGACAAGTTGTGTGGTGGTGGTGTTAGTGGTGGTCATAGTAGTAGTGGTAGTAGTAATAGTAGTAGTAGTAGCAGTAGGAGTATCAGGAGTAATCGTGGTTGGAATTTTAACTACTACTACTACTACTACTACTACTACTACTGTTGAGGATAATCAGTAAAATAACTGCATTTAATATTATTTTTTGCAAAATTCGGCGTTCTAGAGAAATGTCGTGGGAAGGAGGATGGAA